>NC_079201.1:37736882-37994382 GCF_029499605.1 Hyla sarda | reverse complement strand
TTCAGTGGCCTTACCGGCTTTCTTTGTTTCCCTTATGACATCACACATGTGACATCATCAAGTGTTTGGAGCTACCTTGACCAGCCACTAGTACAGTTCAGGCCTTGGCTATCAGAGGGAGCACACACAAAGAGCAGAAGATGAGGAAGAGGACAAGATGACCATGGAGAGGTACATTAATCCTAAATATTGATCAGAATACATCTAGAGATCTAGACTTGCAAATGATGACTAGATCTATTACATATAATGTGTCAAAATAATAGTGTTAATTGTAATAAAAATAATCATTTAACTATACACTTTACTGATGTTCACAAATGACCAAGTATATACTATTTATACTGAATTCTATTACACAAAGAGTTGGGGGTGTAATTACTGTATGGGTACATTAAGTCTATGGGGGAGAATTATCAAAACCTGTGTAGAGGAAGAGTGGAGCAGTTGCCCATAGCAACCAATCAGATCGCTTCTTTCAGTTTTCAGAGGCCTTTTTCAAAATGAAAGAAGCAATCTTATTGGTTGCTATGGGCAACTGGTCAACATTTCCTCTGCACTGGTTTTGATAAGTCTCCACCTATATGTATAGTTTTCCATACATAGAAAGGGAAAAGCACCTACATGTCTAACACACATTGATTTGTTCAGTGTATGTGACCTACTAAAGGGGATGACAGGGAAGTAATATAAGAGATCTCTGACCTTTGACATGACCTCCTGTTATAACCTAAAACAAGAATTTAGGCTGAAATAATGTATATTTTACTTTTAATATGCTGGATTTCATGTATGACTATTAATACTGAATCATAAAAAGAAATGCATACATTGAATTTTCTTTAACAGGATTGTCCCACAGAGGACATTTGGTAATATCAGATGTGTGTCCCATACATCTATGTAAAGGGGTACAAAAATAACTTATATCCCTATACAGTTCTCCCTCATGGAGCTGTCTCTGAGCTGTAACCCTCCTGTTGCCAGGCAACAGAGCACACGCTTTCCCACAATCCCCCTTGCTTATAAGTACAGTGGAGACAAACTGCCATTACCTTCAGGAGACTGCAGTTGAACTGAGCATGTGTTAGGGTCAGGGCCGGATTAAGAGGATCATGGGCCTGGTGCTGAAGATTTTGATGGGCCTTTTTATCGAAATATATAAAATGAAAAAGCAACACAAAGCAATTTTGTTTAACACAAATAAAGCGCATCCGTCACGTTATGCACAATAAATTACCAGGATAGATGAATATGCTGGTTGCTGAGTTGCCCACAGCAACCAATCAGATCGCTTCTTTTATCTGATGTTACTAGGAGGATGTTAGGAGGACTGCACTTTTCTCTGCTGTAACACACACAGGCTCTGCGTCCTATGATCCTTCTGCAGTGTAATATAATGAAGTGACTGGCCGCAATATGGCTGCGATTATATAGGGCTGTAACATCACAGGGGTGACTGGCTACATCCTGCATGTGATTCAGGTTCATCATGTCTACCTCCCTTCCCGCCTTCCCAGCATTCCTTGCCCCATATACTGACATGTGGATCTGCCATTTTAGATGCCCTGGAGCCTGCACCGCAGTAAATAGAGTTTAATGAAGCGATTTGTGCGATAGAATCGCAGCGATATTCACATTCATTGCAAATCGTATATTTTCTGAAATTCGTAATGAATTCGGGTTTGTCAGCTCCGATTCGCTCATCTCTAGACATAACTCTTCTTTTTCTACCTACAGACTCATATAAGGGCTTGTTTTTTTGCGTCACCAATTATACTTTGCAATGACAAACAAACAAATATTTGTGGGACAAACTTGAATAAAAATGCAATTTTGGGGTCTTTCTACACAGTGCACTTTTTGCAAACAGTCCCACATTGGGGGAGATTTATCAAAACCTGTGAGGAAGAGTGGTGCAGTTGCCCATAGCAACCAATCAGATCGCATTTTTCAGAGGCTTTTAAAAAAATGAAAGAAGCGATCTGATTTGTTGCTATGGGCACCTGCACCACTACTCTACACAGGTTTTGATAAGTCTCTCCCATTAGCTTTATTTTGTAGGTCCATACGATTACAACAATACCCAAATTGGGCCATTGACCATGCAGATTACTCAACATTATAAGCAGCGATATCACTTTTTTTTTGGGGGGGGATAAAAAATGTTTCTTTGAAAAATTAGAAAAGGGAGGTCATTCAACTTTTATTAGGGAAAGGGTTAATTAAATTTTATTATTACTTTTTTTTCGCAGGAAGGGGTCAAGCACACCTGTCTATAACTTCTAGGCCAATCTGTCTATAATAGCTGTGCTATTATAAGTAGATATGCCATTCAGGAGCATAAAAAAGCTAGGTGAGAACTTATCACCTAGCTTTTCTGTGCTCCTGAATGCCATTGCTGCTTATAACCTATAAGGATAACCTACTATTAATTATAGGCAAATCTGTCTATATTAGCTTAAAATATAAGCAGAAATGGCACTAAGGAGCACAGAAAAGCTGGATGACAATTTCTCGCTTAGATTTTTCATGCTTCTGAATGGCATATCTGCTTATAATAGCTCAGTTATTATAGGATTTACCTATAGCCTTTAGTCAAATCTGTCTAAAATAGCTGAGCTATTATAAGCAGATATGCCATTCAGGAGAATGAAAAAGCTAGGTGAGAAATTGTCACCTAGCTTTTCTGGGCTCCTGAATGGCATATCTGCTTACCATAGAATAGACAGATATGACAGAAAGGTTATAGGTAAATCTATCAATAATAGCTGAGCTATGATAAGCACCATTGCCATTCAGGTACACAGAAAAGCTAGGTGACAATTTCTCACCTAGTTTTCCATGCTCCTGAATGGCATGTCTGCCTATAAAAACTGAGCTTTTATAGGCAGGCTTGCCATTCAGGAGCATGGAAAAGCTAGGTGAGAAATTGTCACCTAGCTTTTCTATGTACCTGAATTGCAAGTCAGTTCATGACTGGTGGTGGTACCTTTTTGGGGGACTTCAGAAGCAGAGAACAAGGACCGCCGGTGGGACCTCAGCCGCTGTCACACAGTAACATTTTTTGACGGATGTGGGCCAGGCAGGAAAGCAGCACACACCATCCTCTTTCTGACAGGGGGGAGGAGAGTCCTACAATACCGTGACGTGAGTCACGCTGGTCAGGAGGTTACCCAGCCCATGTGACCACCCAGGCAGGGGCCGACTGACAACACTCAGGGCCCTCGGACCAAATAAAGCAAGGGCCCCCTGTGAAGCTCCACCCATGGCCACATCTCTGCCGAAATATATACCATCACACAATAATACCAGTATACAAGGAGGAAATATATAAATCACACAAGAATACCAGTATACAAGGAGGAAATATATACATCACACAATAATACCAGTATACAAGGAGGAAATATATACCACCACACAAGAATACCAGTATACAAGGAGGAAATATATACCACCACACAAGAATACCAGTATACAAGGAGGAAATATATAAATCACACAAGAATACCAGTATACAAGGAGGAAATATATAAATCACACAAGAATACCAGTATACAAGGAGGAAATATATAAATCACACAAGAATACCAGTATACAAGGAGGAAATATATAAATCACACAAGAATACCAGTATACAAGGAGGAAATATATAAATCACACAAGAATACCAGTATACAAGGAGGAAATATATAAATCACACAAGAATACCAGTATACAAGGAGGAAATATATACATCACACAATAACTTGATAATACCGCCATACTGTACTGAATAAAACCACTATACACAGACCAGTATTCCTCCACACAGTGCCCATATAGCAAAAGTTACCAGCTGTACACAGGGTCTGTATACCATATAAGTGATTATATACAAGACCAGGGCTGCCATCAGAAATGTTGGGGCCCCTTACACAACTCAAGGCCCCCCCACCTACTAACTTCCACATTATCTATAAAAAAATATATTTGAAAACACAGGACAAGAAAAACAAGAGCCCTTTAGTTTAATGAGGAAGGAAAGAGGAATATACCCGGACCCCAGTGACAATATATGCCCGGACCCTAGTGACAGTATATGCCCGGACCCCAGTGACAGTATATACCCGGACCCCAGTGACAGTATATACCCGGACCCCAGTGACAGTATATGCCCGGACCCCAGTGACAGTATATGCCCGGACCCCAGTGACAGTATATGCCCGGACCCCAGTGACAGTATATGCCCGGACCCCAGTGACAGTATATGCCCGGACCCCAGTGACAGTATATACCCGGACCCCAGTGACAGTATATACCCGGACCCCAGTGACAGTATATATACCCGGACCCCAGTGACAGTATATATACCTGGACCCCAGTGACAGTATATATACCCGGACCCCAGCGACAGTATATATACCCGGACCCCAGTGACAGTATATATACCCGGACCCCAGTGACAGTATATATACCCGGACCCCAGTGACAGTATATATACCCGGACCCCAGTGACAGTATATGCCCCTGCTCATCAGGACTATCCACTATGTGGGGCAGAAGAGCAGCCGGTGCCCTGGGGAGAGTACACTGTATCACTGGGTACACTGGTATATTGGGTACATTGTATTACTGGGTACACTGTATCACTGGGTACACTGGTATATTGGGTACACTGTATCACTGGGTACACTGGTATATTGGGTATACTGGTATATTGGGAACACTATCACTGGGTACACTGTTATATTGGGTACATTGGTATATTGGGTACACTATCACTGAGTACACTGGTATATTGGGTACACTGGTATATTGGGTACACTGGTATATTGGGTACACTGTATCACTGGGTACACTGGTATATTGGGTACACTGGTATATTGGGTACACTGGTATATTGGGTACACTGTATCACTGGGTACACTGGTATATTGGGTACAATGGTATATTGGGTACACTGTATCACTGGGTACACTGGTATATTGGGTATAATGGTATATTGGGTACACTGTATCGCTGGGTACACTGGTATATTGGGTACACTGGTATATTGGGTACAATGGTATATTGGGTACACTGTATCACTGGGTACACTGGTATATTGGGTATTGGGTACACTGGTATATTGGGTACACTGTATCACTGGGTACACTGGTATATTGGGTACACTGGTATACTGGGTACAATGGTATATTGGAAACACAGATATAATATAGATATTAGATACATAGATAGATCAGTGTTTCCTAACCCGGGTGCCTCCAGCTGTTGCTAAACTATAACTTTCAGCATGCCTGGAAAGCCAAACGCATGCTGGGAGTTATAGTTTTGCAACAGCTGGAGGCACCATGGTCAGCAAACACTGAGATAGATAGATAGATATGAGAAATTGATAGATATGATATATATAAATATATATATATATATATATATATATATATATATATATATATATATATATATAGATAGATAGATAGGAGATAGATAAAGTGTTGCAAAACTACAACTCCCAGCATGTCTGGACAGCCAAAGGCATGCTGGGAGTTATAGTTTTGCAACAGCTGGAGGCACCATGGTCAGCAAACACTGAGATAGATAGATAGATAGATAGATATGAGAAATTGATAGATATGAGATAGATTGATATGATATAGATAGATAGATAGATAGATATGAGATAGATAGGAGATAGATAAGAGATAGATAGATAGATAGATAGATATGAGATAGATAGATATGAGAGATAGATAGATAGATAGATAGATAGATAGGAGATAGATAGATAAAGTGTTGCAAAACTACAACTCCCAGCATGCCCAGACAGTAAACAGCTGTTTGGGCATGCTAGGAGTTGTAGTTTTGCAACATCTGGAGGGATGCAGTTTAGAGACCACTGTGTAGTGGTCTCAAACTGTAGCCCTCCAGCTGTTGCAAAACTACATATTCCAGCATGCCCAAACAGCTGTCTGGACATGCTGGGAGTTGTAGTTTTGCAACATCTGGAGGGCTAGAGCTTAGAGACCACTATACAGTGGTCTCAGACTTTAGCCCTCCAGATCAACTTACCGGCTTCCGTAGGATCCAGGGAGCTGTCCTCTTCTGGCGCACGACATCGCCGCCCGCCGATCACGGTCGCCCGCTGCCTCCGGATGGGTAAGTGGACTTCGGCGTTCGATCCCCTTCGTTTCCCCGTTCTGCCCCGCCTATTGTGGGTGGGCAGGACGGGGAAAACGAAAGTTAACCCCCCCCCCCCCCCCCGCCCCCGATCTGCTATTGGCCGCTTCTGACGACCAATCGAAGGGATAGGAGGGGTGGCACCCCTGCCACCTCACTCCTATCCCTTCAGGGGGATCGTAGGTGTCTTAGACAACCGCGATCCCCCTTATATCCCGGGTCACGAGACCCGTATGACCAGGAAAAGGCGCAAATCGCAAGTCTGAATTCACTTGCGATTTGCGCCAATCGCTGACATGGGGGGTCTGATGACCCCCCATGGGCATTTGCATGGGGTTCCTGCTGATTGATATCTGCAGTCACCCCGATCCGGCCCCCGCCCAGCGCGTGGCGGGGACCGAAATTCCCATGGGCGTATGGATATGTCCTGGGTCTTTAAGTACCAGAAAGCCAGGGCGTATCCATACGCCCTATGTCCTTAAGGGGTTAATGCTGCCCCCCAAAGTTTCTGGTTGAAAATATATCCCTGAGTGTCAGAAATGTGACAGACCCTATTAAACTCTTCCCATTTCATTGCTTTCCTTTTCTTATTTTTCTTCCTCCCCGGCTTCTAAGATAACTTTTTATTTTTCCACCAACAGAGTCATATAATGGGGATTTTTTTTTATAGCACAACATTCTTTAATATTTTGTCTGGTAAAATGTTAGAAATCACGATAGAAGCCTAATAGATCCCATTAAAAATAACACTATGATATTATTCAGTGGCCTTACCGGCTTTCTTTGTTTCCCTTATGACATCACACATGTGACATCATCAAGTGTTTGGAGCTACCTTGACCAGCCACTAGTACAGTTCAGGCCTTGGCTATCAGAGGGAGCACACACAAAGAGCAGAAGATGAGGAAGAGGACAAGATGACACAGGAGAGGTACATTAATCCTAAATATTGATCAGAATATATCTAGAGTTCTAGACTTGCAAATGATGACTAGCTCTATTACATATAATGTGTCAAAATAATAGTGTTAATTCTAATAAATATAATCATTTAACTATACACTTTGCTGATGTTCACAAATGACCAAGTATATACTATTTATTCTGAATTCTATTACACAAAGAGTTGGGGGGTGTAATTACTGTATGGGTACATTAAGTCTATGGGGGAGAATCATCAAAACCTGTGTAGAGGAAGAGGGGAGCAGTTGCCCATAGCAACCAATCAGATAGCTTCTTTCAGTTTTCAGAGGCCTTTTTCAAAATGAAAGAAGCAATCTTATTGGTTGCTATGGGCAACTGGTCAACATTTCCTCTGCACTGGTTTTGATAAGTCTCCACCTATATGTATAGTTTTCCATACATAGAAAGGGAAAAGCACCTAAATGTCTAAAACACATTGATATGTTCAGTGTATGTGACCTACTAAAGGGGGTGACAGGGAAGTAATATAAGAGATCTCTGACCTTTGACATGACCTCCTGTTATAACCTAAAACAAGAATTTAGGCTGAAATAATGTATATTTTACTTTTATAATGCTGGATTTCATGTATGACTATTAATACTGAATCATAAAAAGAAATGCATACATTGAATTTTCTTTAACAGGATTGTCCCACAGAGGAAATTTGGTAAAATCAGATGTGTGTCCCATACATCTATGTAAAGGGGTACAAAAATAACTTATATCCCTGTACAGTTCTCCCTCATGGAGCTGTCTCTGAGCTGTAACCCTCCTGTTGCCAGGCAACAGAGCACACGCTTTCCCACAATCCCCCTTGCTTATAAGCACAGTGGAGACAAACTGCCATTACCTTCAGGAGACTGCAGTTGAACTGACCATGTGTTAGGGTGCACTGTGTCTATGACATTCATGGGTGGTTCTTGCCTTCCTTAGTTTGTAGTGCTATTGTTACCATTAAAATTGTCAGAACCCTGAAATAAAACCCTCACAGACCCAACTACGCTAAGGAATACATGAGAGTTTGCTCATGGTTATTTAAAAGAGGAAGTGCATACAAACAGGAGGAGATGAGGACGAGGACAAGATGACACAGGAGAGTTAAAAATAAATCCTTAATATTCATCAGAATCGATCTGAGTTCTAGATTTGCAAATGAAGACTAGATCTATTAAATATAATGGGGGAGATTTATCAAAACCTGTGAGAGGAAAAGTTAACCAGTTGCCCATAGCAACCAATCAGATTGCTTCTTTTATTTTTCACAGGCCTTGTTAAAAATGCTAGTGTTGCCCCATACTTTTCATTTTCACAAAAAGTAAAAGGAAAAAAAGAGCCCCAAAATTTACAAAGTAAAAGTAGAAGTAAAAGTACAAAAATACCCACTGAACATAACAAGGGGTATAGTAAGCCATAACACCCCACAGGTGTTTGATGAATTTCCGTTAAAGCTGGATGTGAAAATGAAAAATGTGCATTTTTTTTCACGAAAAGGCTGGTGTTATCCCAAATTTTTCATTTTCACAAGGGGTAATAGGAAAAATTTGTAACCCCATTTCTTCTGAGTATGTAAATGCCCCATATGTGGATGTAAAGTGCTCTGTGGGCAAACTACAATGCTCAGAAGAGAAGGAGCGCCATTGGGCTTTTGGAGAGAGAATGTGTCTGGAATTGAAGGCCATGTGTGTATACAAAGCCCCCCCCCCTGTGGTGCCAGAACAATGGACCCCCCCCACATGTGACCCCATTTTGGAAACTACTCCCCTCAAGGAATATAATAAGGGGATACAGTGAGCATTTACAACCCCCCAGGTGTCTAACAGATTTTTTGAACAGTGGTCCGTGAAAATAAAAAATGTAATTTTTCATTTGCACAGCCCACTGTTCCAAAGATCTGTGAAACGCCAGTGGGGTGTAAATGCTCACTGCACCCCTTATAAAATTCTGTGAGGGGTGAAGTTGCGAAAACAGTGTCACATGTGGGGGGGTTTCTGATGTTCTGGCATAATGGGAGGTTTGTTAATACACATCGCCCCCGACTTCAATTTCAGCAAAATTCTCTCTCCAAATGTCCAATGTCGCTCCTTCTGTTCTGAGGCCTCAGAGTACTTAACGTCCACATATGGGGCCTTTTCTTAATCAGGAGAAATTGGGGTTCAAATTTTGGGGTCCATTTTCTCCTATTACACCATGTGAAAATGAAAAATTTGGAGTAACATCATCATTTTAGTGTTAAAAATAAAAACTTACATTTTTTGGCCCACTGTTCAAAAAACCTGTGAGGTGTAAGTACTCACTGTAACCCTTGTTACGTCACATGTGGGGCTTTTCTGCTGTTCTTGCGTCATGGGAGGTTTGTAAATGCACATGGCCCCAGACTTCAATTTCAGCTAAATTCTCTCTCCAAAAGCCCAATGGTACTCCTTCTGTTCTGAGACCTGTAGTGCGCCAGCAGAGCACTTAAAGTCCACATATGGGGCATTTTCTCAGGAGAAATTGGGCTTCCAATTTTGGGGTCCATTTCCTCCTATTACCCCTTGTGAATAAGAAAAATTTAGGGTAACACCATCATTTTAGTGGTAAAAATCAAATTTTCCATTTTCACATCCAACTTCAAGGCAAAGTCGTCAAACACCTGTGAGGTATTAAGGCTCACTATACCCCTTGTTACATTCTTTGAGGGGTGTAGTTTCTAAAATAGTATACCATGTGTTTTTTTTTTTTGCAGTTTTGGCACCCTGAGGACATTCTAAATGCAACATGCCCCCCAAAAACCATTTCAGCAAATTCCCTTTCAAAAAGCCAAATTTTGCTCCTTCTCTTCTGAGCATTGTAGTGTACCAGCAGAGCACTTAATGTTCACATATGGGGCGTTTTCTTAATTGGGAGAAATTGAGCTTCAAATTTTGGGGTCCATTTTCTCCTATTACCCCTTGTGAAAAAGAAAAATATGGGGCAACACCATCATTTTAGTGTTAAAAATCAAATTTTCCGTTTTCACGTCCAACTTCAACGCAAAGTCGTCAAACACCTGTGAGGTGTTAAGACTCACTATACCCCTTGTTACGTTCCTTGAGCAGTGTAGTTTGCAAAATAGTATGCCATGTGGGTTGTTTTCTTTTTTTGCTGTTCTGGCACCCTGGGGACTTTCAAAATGCAACATGCCCCCCAAAAACCATTTCAGCAAAATTCTCTTTCAAAAAGCCAAATTTTGCTCCCTCTCTTCTAAGCTTTGTAGTGCGCCAGCAGAGCACTTAACGTCCACATATGGTGCATTTTTTTAATCAGGAGAAATTGGGCAAAATCTTTATCCTCACCATCCCGGAAGATGTTTTTGCCCCCAGGGATGGGGAGGATATGAAGTTATAAAGTCCCCCTCGGTCGCCCCATAAGTTGTCACCTGGACTATACTTACTGGTCCCGTCGCTGCGGCTGTGCTCCCAACCCCTCGGCTTGATTGACGTCTCATGTCACCACTCTGCTTTGTCTGCTTAGCGATGATGCAGGCCGTCAATCAAGCTGAGGGGGCGGCATCATGGTCGAAGTTACAGGACTCGGTAAGTTTAAGTCCTCGCAGGGGACTACTTACGGAGCGGCTGGGGGGGGCGGTGGGGCGACTTAGTAACTTCATATCCTCACCGTCCCTGAAGGTAAAAAATGTCTCCCAGGGATGGCGAGGATAAAGATTTTGGCTTAAAAGGGTACTCCGCCCCTAGACATCTTATCCCATATCCAAAGGATAGGGGATAAGATGTCAGATCACCACGGTCCCGCTGCTGGCGACCCCCGGGATGAAAGGGGCCGGCCGTGACGTCACGAGGGGCGGAGCCATGATGTAACGATGCTCCGTCCCCTGTATCGCCAGTCATTACGCACAGAGCGAACTCGCTATGTGCAGTAATGATAGCGCAGCGCCGCAGCTGCGATCCCGGGGGTCACCAGCAGCGGGACCGCGGCAATCTGACATCTTATCCCCTATCCTTTGGATAGGGGATAATATGTCTAGGGGCAGAGTACCCCTTTAAATAATGCATTGCCAAGCATCATATAAGGTAAAATATGCTGCTTGGTTCCCTTTAAAGGGGTATTCCTCCCCTGGCATCTTATCCCCTATCCAAAGGATAGGGGATAAGATGTTAGATCGCCGTTGTCCCGCTGCTGGGGACCCCGGGGATCGCCGCTGCGGCACCCCGCCATCATTACTGCACAGAGCGAGTTCGCTCTGTGCGTAATGACGGGCGATACAGGGCCCGGAGCAGCGTGACGTCATGGCTCCGCCCCTCATGACATCACGGCCCGTCCCCTTAATGCAAGTCTATGGCAGGGGGCGTGACGACCACCACGCCCCCTTCCCATAGACTTGTATTGACGGGGCGGGCCGTGACGTCACAAGGGGTGGAGCCATGACGTAACGATGCTCCGGCCCCTGTATTGCCCGTCATTACGTGCAGAGCGATCTCGCTCTGCGCAGTAATGATGGCGGGGTGCTGCAGCAGCGATCCTCGGGGTCCCCAGCAGCGGGACCCCGGCGATCTGACATTTTATCCCCTATCCTTTGGATAGGGGATAAGATGTCTAGGGGCGGAATACCCCTTTAACTCTGATTCATAAAAAGAAATGCATACACGGAAATTTCTTTATACCAGAACAGGAATATGTATGAATATATTGAGGAAACGTCCTGCCAGTTCTCTACCATATATTCTTGTAATTACTATTAGACTGTACTGAAATTAAAGGGGGTTTTCAGGACTTTTGTGATTGCTGGTCTATTCACAGGATAGCCCCTCAATTGCTGTTCAGTGTGCCGCACTATACAGTAAATAGGGACAAAAGCCTTGCTCTCTTCATTATATAGTGGTGGCGCTGAATAACAGCATCATGGCTCTCATTGACGTAGAAGGGAGCTGAGCTGCAGTTGCCTGGCACCACCACTGTAGAAAGAAAGGCCTAGGGCTTCAGGCCCATTTCCTGTATAAGAAGAGGAGCTGAATAGCTGCTCAGAGGGTGTGCCTGGAGTCAGTATCCTGATGATCAGCAATTAATGGCCTATCCTAATGATAGCCAATCATTTAAATTTGAAAAAATCAACCCCTCAAAAGAATAAAAATACATAAATTAAAAATAAATATATTTTTATGTTTGGGAAATGTATGTATTTTTATTATTTTGAAGAGTCGATTTTTTTCAAATTTCAATAATTGCCTATCCTTAGAATTCTCTATAAAAAAAGAGAACCAATGTGTAACATGTTTTTACAGTTTTTTTTACTGTTTTTACATTTATTTACTGTTTAATAATCCCTAAGATTAGCTGCAAGAAAGGAACCATTAGAGAGTTAATTAATATTTATATTAACCCCGTTTATGAACGTCCATAAGCGTCTCCTGAGTTATGACGGCCTCTCAGCAGGTGAGCGCGCATCATACCAGGTGGGTCCCGGTTGCTATAAGAAACCAGGACCCGTGGCTAATGCCGGCCATCGCCGATCGGGCTGATGTCCAGCATAAATTCTTTAGGCGTGGCAATCAAAGTTGATCGCCGCGTCTAAAGTGAAAATAAAATCTTCCCGGCAGCTCAGTCGGGCTGATCGGTACCATCGCGGAAAAATCACAATGTCCCGATCAGCTAGAATGCAACAGGAGGGTGCCTTACCTGCCTCCTGCGCTTCTGATCGGTGATTGATTGCTCCAAGCCTGAAATCAAGGCTTGAGCAATCAAACGCCGATAACAATGATCCCTACCATTAAATGCAATGGCAGTGATCAGTGTATTGAATCAATGTACTGCATGCAAAAAAAATAAGTGAAAAAAAGTTAACAAAGATCATTTAACCCATTCCCTAATAAAAGTTTGAATCATCCCCCTTTTCCCAATAAAAAAATAACTGTAAATAAAAATAAACATATGTGGTATCGCCGCGTGCGTAAATGTCCGAACTATAAAAATATATAGTTAATTAAACCGCACGTTCAATGGCGTATGTGTGATGGCCGCCAACCCCCCATCCATAGACTTGTATTGAGGAGGCGGGCCGTGATGTGATGAGGGGGCGGAGACATGATGTAACGATGCTCCGGCCCCTGTATTGCCTGTCATTACGCACAAAGCAAGTTTGCTCTGTGCAGTAATGATAGCAGGGTGCCGTAGTGGAGATCCCGGGGGTCCCCAGCAGCGGGACCCCGGTGATCTGACATCTTATCCCCTATCCTTTGGATAGGGGACGAGATGCTAGGGGTGGAGTACCCCTTTAAGGGCTTAAAGGGGTATTTTAGGAATAAAAAAATAGGCCTTTTTTCTTTCAAAGAAAGTGCCCTCCTTGTCTCCACTTTCAATGAGGTATTAAAACTTGGCTCCATTCACTTCAGTGGAACGGAGGTGTGAAACCACACCCAAACTGGATACAAACAGGTCTTTGAAAGAAAAAAGGCCTGTTTTTTTAATTCCTGGAATACCCCTTTAATTACTGATGACAATCAGGCTAGATGTAATATCTAGACCAAAGATCACTATTAGGTGTGCATACGGCACTGAGGACGTGGAGGGATCTCTACAGTATACTGGGAAATGCTGGTGAGTGTGCTGTGGTGCTCTGGCTTATAGATAGGTAATCATAGTAGTCAAACATAGAAGATAATGGAAATAAAGCCGGCACTCACCATTCTTCTCAAAATTCTTGCTTTATTTTGCTTCACATGTGTTCAGGGGTAGGGAGCAGACGTGGTGGGGATTACAAAGGCGACAAAAGCTCCGTTTTGTGCTGTGAATGCACTTCCTCCGGCCCTAACTTCTAGACTAACAGTACACCTTTATATACCAGGTAAGCCTTCCTGTTATCCAATCACCTTATTTTCTCTCCTTGACACGTGACTATGATGTACACCTCCGGGAGAGAGAAAGGGGAGGGGGGGGGGAGAGTGTTTGTGATTAAAAACAAGCTGATTGTTCTGTTCTATCATTGAGGCCTATTACACCTGTCGCATTAGTCTTGATTATCTATTCAGTTTCTATTGTTAATAATTTCCTGTCTAGCCTTTCTCCTTTTTGGACAGTTATTCTTTCCAGTCCTGCAAATTTTAAGATATCAGGATTATTATTTTCCGTTTCCCTTACGTGGGACATTAGTCTGGCAGCTCCTGGTTTTCCTGTACGTATAGCGTACAGGTGTTCTCTTATTCTCACCCTGAGCTGTCGACTTGTCTGCACCAGGTAATAAAAACCGCATGGACAGAACAGGGCATAAACCACCTGATCCGTCTTGCAAGTTATAAGATCTTGGACTGTATGTGACACTGCTCCTAGCCGTATGTATTTAGCTTCCATGTTGTATTTGCAAAAATTGCAATTTTTACATTTTTTATTGCCTTTAGGTACGGTGTCTCCTAACCAGGTTTTTTTTTAGATTTTTTCTCCTTCTCTTTTCGTTGTTCATTTTTTCTCAGAATACTCCCTATTGTTTGAGTTTTTTTTATAGGTTATTCTTGGTTTTCTCAGAGCAATTTCTCTTAGATCTTCATCTGATTTTAAAATGAACCAACTATTTCTTATAGCTCTTTCAGCTATTTTGTTCACAGGATCATTATCCAATACAAACGTGAACCTTTTTTCTTTTTCTTTAGGATAAGTTTTTTTATTTTTTAACAAATCTATTCTGTTCTTTTTTTCTGCTTTCTGCCTTGCTTGTGTTATTATTTTCTTTGGATAAGCTCGTTCTAAAAGACGTTTTTCTAAATCGTTTGCTTGTTTTAGATATGTATCTTCTTTTGTATTATTACGTTTTAGTCTTATAAATTGTCCATATGGTATGGCATTTTTTCCAGCTATTTTATGTGAACTTTGATTCTGAGTATTTTTTGCAACTTGTTTGCAATAACCTTCAGATATAATATGTCCCTCTTCTATAATTAGTTTAACATCTAGAAACTCTAATTCTTGTTCTCCATACTGATATGTAAATTCCATATTAAAGGTGTTTATTGTATTTAGATGTATAACAAAATCTATGAACTGCTCTTTGGTACCTGTCCATGTTATCAATATGTCGTCTACATAGCGATTATATGTTTTTATATGTTTGACATATGGGTTTGAACTGTTATAAATATAATAATTTTCAAATATTGCCATGTATAGATTAGCGTATGTGCAGGAGATGGGGGTTCCCATCGGGGTCCCCGTCTCCTGCCTATACCACCTGTCACCTGACATGAAAGTATTATTAGTAAGGACAAATCTCAAACCTTTACATACGAATTCCATCATTTCTGGTGATATACCCGTATCTTTAATGTATCCTCGTATAGCCTGTATACCCGTCTCATGGGGAATACGGGTATACAGGCTTACCACGTCAATAGAGCATAGAGTAGTCCTCTTTTAACAGTAGACACCATCTACAATTTGTAGCAAATGACTGGTGTCTTTTATATAGGAAGGAATCGACTCCAATAAGGGGTTCAATATCCAGTCTAAGTACTGGGATAGGAACTCAGTCGCTGAGCCGATCCCCGCCACTATGGGCATTCCTGGGGGTCGGCTCAGCGACTTGTGAACCTTAGGGAGGTGATACCAGTATGCCGGTTTTGGCACTTCTGGGATCAGTCTCTCTGCGGTTTTCCGACTGAGTAGACCTTTTTCAACACTTATATGCAAAAATGACCGCAAATTCGACATGATTTTATATGTCAGATCTGCGGGCAGGGGGGAGTAGGTGGTGGTGTCGGAGAGCTGCCTTTTGGCTTCTTCCAAGTATTGCGACTTCTCCTGCACCACCACACTGCCCCCCTTATCTGCACGGATAATAACTAGATCATCCCTTTTACATAATTTTGTTAAGGCTAGTGATTCCTCCTTAATGAGGTTTTCAACAGGGTCAGGGTAGAGAATTGATTTCACTTCTTTCAGAACTGCCTTTGAAGAAAGGTCTATACTGCTACCTTGATAGATAGGGGGAGAAAACCTTGATTTATTTCCTTTTGTGAAAAATTTCCTTTTAATCTCCCTGTTGCCCTGCTGAATTTCCTCAAAATTAGAGGCTAACATCTCTATGCAATCCCTTTCTGCTGTGTCGAAACCTGGAGGAAAAAAAAACAGAGGACCAATGGTAACAGGGGACTCTCCTTCCATAGGTACTTGCTCTTGTGATATTTTATTACAAAAAAACTTGTGAAGGTTGATGTCCCTTAAAGACGTTGCTAGGTCTATTTCAAATCTAGTGTCATTGAATCTGTCATTTATGCCAAAGTTCAGACCTCTTGAAAGTAGGGACAGCGTGTTATTGTCCAAACACTCCTCTGTGAGGTTAATTACATTAACAGTTCTTGGTTGACCAAGGATTCATTTTTCTTTTTTTCTGATCTTGAGTCAGCTGTGTTGAACTTCTTTCGTTTCTGTCTGCCTCTTCTTGTGTGCCTCTTTGAGTTTCTAAAGGGATATTCTCACTTTTTCGTTCTTGTTCATACGCTGCGTTTTTTTCGCCATTTTGATTTTTTGAAGCTTGAGATTTTTCTGTTGATATTTTAGATTTTTGTCTTTTACTTTGTGGATTATACTTCCGTCCTGTGTTATTTGGTTCTGTTGTTTTATTTTGCCATGTATAGATATTGTTATTATCATAGTCTCTCTTATCCATTAGAAATTTATCATGCTTATTAATTTTTGCTTCATCTTGTAAAGGAATAAGTTTAGTTTTTAATTTTCTTGAAAACTGTTAAGCTGTTCCGTGGAGACTCTTTTTGCGAGCTCTCTTTTTGCTTTTGAAAGTTCTTCTTGTATTAAACCGTACTCTATACGCGGTTACGGGTTAGGACAATTTGTAGAAGCTTCATCGCATGATCATGGAAAGCTTTTTGCCACGCGTTCACAAAGACTTCGTCTTCATGGAAGATGGCCGGAGGTTTGTACATTCTAAGTCCCCTTGGGACGCGTTCGCATTGCATATAGGACTGAAGCGAGTTCACTGTCCAGAAGTAGTTTATTTCTCTTTCTGACAGACTTGTGATGCGATGTTCCAGTTGCTTAGTACTGATCATTTCTATGTCGTCTTTGACATTGCAGTCTAGAAAGTAACCTCCCACGTCTTCCCTCCCTATGTGAATAGCGACATCCAGATTTTCGAACTGATCGTTAAGATCCATCTCCGTGTTTTCTGAGTTTTCTGCCATATCCTCGTGCTCTGTAGGCTTAAGCGGCAGAAAAGTTCGTAAAAAAGATCACTCTTAGGTGTGCATACGGCACTGAGGACTTGGAGGCATCTCTACAGTATACTGGGAAACGCTGGTGAGTGTGCTGTGGTGCTCTGGCTTATAGATAGGTAATCATAGTAGTCCAACATAGAAGATAATGGAAATAAAGCCGGCACTCACCATTCTTCTCAAAATTCTTGCTTTATTTTGCTTCACATGTGTTCAGGGGTAGGGAACAGACGTGGGGGGGGGGGATTACAAAGGTGACAAAAGCTCCGTTTCGTGCTGTGAATGCACTTCCTCCGGCCCTAACTTCTAGACTAACAGTACATCTTTATATACCAGGTAAGCCTTCCTGTTATCCAATCACCTTATTTTCTCTCCTTGACACATGACTATGACGTACACCTCCGGGAGAGAGAAAGGGGAGGGGGGGGTGTTTGTGATTAAAAACAAGCTGATTGTTCTGTTCTATCATTGAGGCCTAGTACACCTGTCGCATTAGTCTTGATTATACATTCAGTTTCTATTTTTAATAATTTCCTGTCTAGCCTTTCTCCTTTTTGGACAGTTATTCTTTCCAGTCCTGCAAATTTTAAGATATCAGGATTATTATTATCCGTTTCCCTTACGTGGGACATTAGTCTGGCAGCTCCTGGTTTTCCTGTACGTATAGCGTACAGGTGTTCTCTTATTCTCACCCTGAGCTGTCGGCTTGTCTGCCCCAGGTAATAAAAACCGCATGGACAGAACAGGGCATAAACCACCTGATCTGTCTTGCAAGTTATAAGATTTTGAACTGTATGTGACACTGCTCCTAGTCGTATGTATTTAGCTTCCATGTTGTATTTGCAAAAATTGCAATTTTTACATTTTTTATTGCCTTCAGGTACGGTGTCTCCTTACCAGGTTTTTTTTAGATTTTTTTCTCCTCTCTTTTAGTTGTTCGTTTTTTCTCAGAATACTCCCTATTGTAATATCTAGACCTACAAAGACATCTTAGACTCTACCTTATACATGAAGATATATGTGTTGAAAATAAGTATATAGTCTATGGACAGCTTCTTATATAACACAATCATGTCTTAGGTACAGAGATTAAGAATATTTGTGATCCCTAATCTCTGTTTTGTTATTTGTAGGAATTCCTTTTTCAATATTTAATAGAATAGACTAGACTTACTGCAGAGTTTACAAGTTTATTTTAGACAGACTGACCGCAGATTTAGGACATAACTGTACTATAAAGAAAAAACAATAATTTGTTTTTTTTTTTGCTACAAATATACAATTAATAATAACAACAAAAAAACTATATAAAAGACTATAGCCGTAATGATACATAGCCTGATGAAATAATGCTGAAGGGCATAATACACTGCACTTTAATACTAGTGCAGTGTATTATATGAGTGATCTTAAGATTGCTGTTAAAAGTCCCCTTTGTAAAAAACTTAAAGGCTAGCTACAAACTGAGAAATAACTATTGTCGGAGGTTCCAAGCGTACATTACCGGCATCATAGATGGCAATGTATTCTGCCCGGATCCTATCTAAATAAAGTTAAAAATATACAATTTATAAAATAATTCACCCCCACCCCAACCCATACAAAAAATAAATGTTTATATAAAAAAGAATTAAAAAAAATAACCCATTTCTCCCCTCACATAAGCTATAATTAAAAATCAACTGTCAACATAAAGCTGACAGCCATAATACACTGCACTATAATACTATTGCAATCTATTATATGAGTGATCAAAAGATCACTGGGGAAAGCCCTCTCATGGTATTTGTTAAAAAAGACCAAAAAATAAAAAAACTAGTTAAAAAAATATTCAAACAGAACACCCTAAAAAAAATATAAAAAAAAGAAAAAATATTTAAAAACCAAAAACCCGAAGTAAAACCCCTGACAATACTGTAACCATACATTGTCTTTTGGAATAATGACAAGAGGCATAAGACACTAGTGCAGTGTATTATTATATAGCTATCGAAAGATTGCTGCTCAAAGTCCCTTGATGGGAATAGTTAAAGGAAATTTGTCACCAGTGTCACCTGCAATAACCTGTCGGTACCAACAGATAGTGCAGGTGACACTAATGACAACGGTCCTTACCTCGTCCCGTTCCGTGGAGGGGATCTCTGGTAATCTTCTCTGTTAAGCTTCAGCTCTAGGCCCGGCTTGGGGCACGAGTGGAGCTTAGGAATGTCACTGCTGCTACGAGTCCAGCAGAGAGCAGCAGCTGCTTGGGGCATTGGCAGAGCTTAGTGACATCACTACTGCTGCTCCCTGCTTGGTCCCGCTGCTAAAGAACAGCAGTGATGATTAGTGTTGAGCGGCATAGGCCATATTCGAATTCGCGAATATTCGCGAATATATGGACGAATATTCGTCATATATTCGCGAATATTCGCATACTCATTATATTCTCGTTTTATTTTCGCATATGCGAAAATTCGCATATGCGAAAATTAACATATGTGAATATTAGCATACACAAGATTAGCGTACAGGAATTTTCGCATATGCGAAAATTAGCATACACGAATATTCGCATATGCGAATTTCCGCACGCCAGTCTCACACAGTAGTATTACAGCCTTCTTTACACCACACAAGCTGGAAGCAGAGAGGGGTGATCACTGTGATGTGTACTGTGAAAAAAAAAAAAAAAACGAATATTCGTAATTACGAATATATAGCGCTGTATTCGCGAAATTCGCGAATTCGCGAATATGCGATAATCGCGAATAATATTCGAATTGCGAATATTCATGAGCAACACTAGTGGTGATGTCCCTATGCTTCGCCCATGCACCAAGCTGGCCAGAGCTGAAGCTTTACAGAGAAGATCACCGGAGATTCCCGCCACTGAACGGGAAAAGGTAAGTACCGTTGTCACCAGTGTCACCTGCACTATCTGTCAGTACCGCCACTTTTGTTTAGGTGACACTGGTGACATATTTCCATTAAAAATGATAAAAGAAAAAGAAGGTTAATAAAATAATTAAAAAAGAAAAACACTTCTACAAAAATGTCCCTTAAAAAACATATTTGGTATGAAATATAAAATTAAGAAAATAGAAAAAAATATATAAAAATTCCCCCAAAAACTTTATAACCCCATACAAATCCCTCACAATAGCCATAACCTTGCACTGCCTGTCAGAATAATGCTGAGAGGAATAATACACTGCACCACAATAGTAGTGCAGTGTTTTATAGAAATAATCAGATCTTTGGTGAAAGGTTGCCCTCTAATGGGAATGTGGGTGAAAAGAAAAAACATAAAATAAAAGTGTAATAACATGGTTTATTGACACCCCCCCCCCTCCCCCACCAACAAAAAAGAAAAAGAAAACAATAGAAAGGCAGAAATGCTTTTGAAAAAAAAATACACATTAATAATTTATAAAATGTTCTGCCCCCTCCCCCCAAAGAAAACATATATTACCCTTAAAATGTATGAATAAATAAATGAAAATTAAGACATGACCCAAACATTACAAAAACAAACCCTCCAAAAACCTGTCAATTGTCTGCGTCAACATCATCCTGGGATGATGGGAGGAGTAGTACACTGCACTACTATAGAAATAAAAATCCCTATCATCTAAATCTCAATGTGTTCCATTTTGTTTTGTTCCTTTTTCTTATGTGGTTTCATAATCCCTGAGATAAGTAGTTCTGGCCCTAGAGTGTTATATATATTAGCGTCTGTAGCATGTATCAGGAACATGTTATCATACCTGTGTCTTTTTACAGGTGACTGATGTCCGGTGAGAAGGTGAAAGTGACCTATACCCCCCTCAACTGCAAGAAAGGAACCACAGGACAGGTAATTAATATTTATATTAATTACTGATAACAATCAGGCTAGATGTAATATCTAGACCTGCAGAGATGTCATAGTCTCCACCTTATACATGAACATATATGTGTTGTTAATAAGCATATCGTCTATGGACAGCTTCTTATATAACACAACCATGTCTCAGGTACAGAGAATAGGAACATTTATGATCCTTAATATCTGTTTTTTAATTAGTAGGAATTCCTTTATCAATATTTAATAGAATAGACCCAACTTACCCCAAGGTTTACAAGTTTCCTTTAGACAAACTGACTGCAGATTTAGAACATAACTGTAATGTAAAGAAAAATCAATAATTTGTTTTTGCTACAAATATATAATTATAAAAATAATGAGAATTAAAAAACTATATATTAAAAGACTATAGCCATAATAATACATAGCCTGTTGAAATAATCATGAAGCGCATAATACACTGCACTTTAATACTAGTGCAGTGTATTATATGAGCGATCTTAAGATCGCTGTTAAAAGTCCCCTTTGTAAAAAAAAACGTAAAGGCTAGCTAGGAATTTTCATCTGGAATAACTATTGCAGGAGGTTCCAAGCGTACATTACCGTCATCATAGATGGCAATGTATTCTGCCCGGATCCTATGTAAATGAAGTTAAAAATAAACAATTTATAAAATAATTCACCCCACCCCAACCCCTACAAAAAAATATATGTTTATATAAAAAAGAATAAAAAAAAAATAACCCATTTCTCCCCTCACATAAGCTATAATTAAAAATCGGCTGTCAACATAATGCTGACAGCGATAATACACTGCACTATAACACTATTGCAATGTATTATATGGGTGATCACAAGATCACTGGGGAAAGGGCTCTTATCGAATTTGTTAAAAAAAAGACCAAAAAATAAAAAATAAAGAAAAAAATAGTTTAAAAAAATATTCAAACAGAACACCCTAAAAAAAAACATATTAAAAAAAGAAAAAATAATTTTAAACCAAAAACCCGAAATAAAACCCCTGACAATACTGTAACCATACATTGTCTTTTAGAATAATGACAAGAGGCCTAAGACACTAGTGCAGTGTATTATTACATAGTTATAGAAAGATTGCTGCTCAAAGTCCCTTGATGGGAATAGTTAAAGGAAATTTGTCACCAGTGTCACCTGCACTAACCTGTCGGTACCAACAGATAGTGCAGGTGACACTAATGACAAAGGTCCTTGCCTAGTCCCGTTCCGTGGAGGGGATCTCCGGTAATCTTCTCTGTTAAGCTTCAGCTCTAGGCCCGGCTTGGGGCACGAGTGGAGCTTAGGAATGTCACTGCTGCTACGAGTCCAGCAGAGAGCAGCAGCGGCTAGGGGCATTGGCAGAGCTTAGTGACATCACCGCTGCTGCTCCCTGCTTGGTCCCGCTGCTAAAGAACAGCAGTGGTGATGTCCCTATGCTCCGCCCATGCACAAAGCTGGCCAGAGCTGAAGCTTAACAGAGAAGATCACCGGAGATTCCCGCCACTGAACGGGAAAAGGTAAGTACCGTTGTCACCAGTGTCACCTGCACTATCTGTCAGTACCGCCACTTTTGTGTAGGTGACACTGGTGACATATTTCCATTAAAAACAATAAAAGAAAAAGAAGGTTAATAAAATAATTAAAAAAGAAAAAAAACTTCTACAAAAATATCCCTAAAAAAACATATTTGGTATGAAATATAAAATTAAGAAAATAGAAAAAATATATAAAAATTCCCCCCAAAACTATATAACCCCATACAAATCCCTCACAATGCCATAACCATGCACTGCCTGTCAGAATAATGCTAAGAGGAATAATACACTGCACCACAATAGTAGTGCAGTGTTTTATAGAAATAATCAGATCTTTGGTGAAAGGTTGCCCTCTAATGGGAATATGGGTGAAAAAAACAACCCATAAAATAAAAGTGTAATAACATGATTTATTGACCCCCCCTCCCCCACCAACAAAAAAAGAAAAAGAAAACAGTAGAAAGGCAGAAATGCTTTTGAAAAAAGAAATACACAATAATAATTTATAAAATTTTCTGCTCCCTCCCCCAAAGAAAATATATATTACCCTTAAAATGTATGAATAAATAAATGAAAATTAAGACATAACCCAAACATTACAAAAACAAACCCTCCAAAAACCTGTCAATAGTCTGCGTCAACATCATCCTGGGATGATGGGAAGAGTAGTACACTGCACTACTATAGAAATAAAAATCCCTACCATCTAAATCCCAATGTGTTCCATTTTTTTTTTTTGTTCCTTTTTCTTATGCGGTTTCATAATCCCTGAGATAAGTAGTTCTGGCCCTAGAGTGTTATATATATTAGCGTCTGTAGCATGTATCAGGAACATGTTATCATACCTGTGTCTTTTTACAGGTGACTGATGTCCGGTGAGAAGGTGAAAGTGACCTATACCCCCGTCAACTGCAAGAAAGGAACCACAGGACAGGTAATTAATATTTATATTAATTACTGATAACAATCAGGCTAGATGTAATATCTAGACCTGCAGAGATGTCATAGTCTCCACCTTATACATGAACATATATGTGTTGTTAATAAGCATATCGTCTATGGACAGCTTCTTATATAACACAACCGTGTCTCAGGTACAGAGAATAGGAACATTTATGATCCTTAATATCTGTTTTTTATTTGTAGGAATTCCTTTTTCAATATTTAATAGAATAGACCCAACTTACCCCAAGGTTTACAAGTTTCCTTTAGACAAACTGACTGCAGATTTAGAACATAACTGTAATGTAAAGAAAAATCAATAATTTGTTTTTGCTACAAATATATAATTATAAAAATAATGAGAATTAAAAAACTATATATTAAAAGACTATAGCCATAATAATACATAGCCTGTTGAAATAATTATGAAGCGCATAATACACTGCACTTTAATACTAGTGCAGTGTATTATATGAGCGATCTTAAGATCGCTGTTAAAAGTCCCCTTTGTAAAAAAAACGTAAAGGCTAGCTAGGAATTTTCATCCGGAATAACTATTGCCGGAGGTTCCAAGCGTACATTACCGTCATCATAGATGGCAATGTATTCTGCCCGGATCCTATGTAAATGAAGTTAAAAATAAACAATTTATAAAATAATTCACCCCACCCCAACCCCTACAAAAAAATAAATGTTTATATAAAAAAGAATAAAAAAAAAATAACCCATTTCTCCCCTCACATAAGCTATAATTAAAAATCGGCTGTCAACATAATGCTGACAGCGATAATACACTGCACTATAACACTATTGCAATGTATTATATGGGTGATCACAAGATCACTGGGGAAAGGCCTCTCATCGAATTTGTTAAAAAAAAGACCAAAAAATAAAAAATAAAGAAAAAAAAGTAAAAAAAAATATTCAAACAGAACACCCTAAAAAAAAACATATTAAAAAAAGAAAAAATAATTTTAAACCAAAAACCCGAAATAAAACCCCTGACAATACTGTAACCATACATTGTCTTTTAGAATAATGACAAGAGGCCTAAGACACTAGTGCAGTGTATTATTACATAGCTATCGAAAGATTGCTGCTCAAAGTCCCTTGATGGGAATAGTTAAAGGAAATTTGTCACCAGTGTCACCTGCACTAACCTGTCGGTACCAACAGATAGTGCAGGTGACACTAATGACAAAGGTCCTTGCCTTGTCCCGTTCCGTGGAGGGGATCTCCGGTAATCTTCTCTGTTAAGCTTCAGCTCTAGGCCCGGCTTGGGGCACGAGTGGAGCTTAGGAATGTCACTGCTGCTACGAGTCCAGCAGAGAGCAGCAGCGGCTAGGGGCATTGGCAGAGCTTAGTGACATCACCGCTGCTGCTCCCTGCTTGGTCCCGCTGCTAAAGAACAGCAGTGGTGATGTCCCTATGCTCCGCCCATGCACAAAGCTGGCCAGAGCTGAAGCTTAACAGAGAAGATCACCGGAGATTCCCGCCACTGAACGGGAAAAGGTAAGTACCGTTGTCACCAGTGTCACCTGCACTATCTGTCAGTACCGCCACTTTTGTGTAGGTGACACTGGTGACATATTTCCATTAAAAACAATAAAAGAAAAAGAAGGTTAATAAAATAATTAAAAAAGAAAAAAAACTTCTACAAAAATATCCCTAAAAAAACATATTTGGTATGAAATATAAAATTAAGAAAATAGAAAAAATATATAAAAATTCCCCCAAAAACTATATAACCCCATACAAATCCCTCACAATGCCATAACCATGCACTGCCTGTCAGAATAATGCTAAGAGGAATAATACACTGCACCACAATAGTAGTGCAGTGTTTTATAGAAATAATCAGATCTTTGGTGAAAGGTTGCCCTCTAATGGGATTATGGGTGAAAAAAACAACCCATAAAATAAAAGTGTAATAACATGATTTATTGACCCTCCCCCACCAACAAAAAAAGAAAAAGAAAACAGTAGAAAGGCAGAAATGCTTTTGAAAAAAGAAATACACAATAATAATTTATAAAATTTTCTGCCCCCTCCCCCAAAGAAAACATATATTACCCTTAAAATGTATGAATAAATAAATGAAAATTAAGACATAACCCAAACATTACAAAAACAAACCCTCCAAAAACCTGTCAATAGTCTGCGTCAACATCATCCTGGGATGATGGGAAGAGTAGTACACTGCACTACTATAGAAATAAAAATCCCTACCATCTAAATCCCAATGTGTTCCATTTTTTTTTTTGTTCCTTTTTCTTATGCGGTTTCATAATCCCTGAGATAAGTAGTTCTGGCCCTAGAGTGTTATATATATTAGCGTCTGTAGCATGTATCAGGAACATGTTATCATACCTGTGTCTTTTTACAGGTGACTGATGTCCGGTGAGAAGGTGAAAGTGACCTATACCCCCGTCAACTGCAAGAAAGGAACCACAGGACAGGTAATTAATATTTATATTAATTACTGATAACAATCAGGCTAGATGTAATATCTAGACCTGCAGAGATGTCATAGTCTCCACCTTATACATGAACATATATGTGTTGTTAATAAGCATATCGTCTATGGACAGCTTCTTATATAACACAACCATGTCTCAGGTACAGAGAATAGGAACATTTATGATCCTTAATATCTGTTTTTTATTTGTAGGAATTCCTTTTTCAATATTTAATAGAATAGACCCAACTTACCCCAAGGTTTACAAGTTTCCTTTAGACAAACTGACTGCAGATTTAGAACATAACTGTAATGTAAAGAAAAATCAATAATTTGTTTTTGCTACAAATATATAATTATAAAAATAATGAGAATTAAAAAACTATATATTAAAAGACTATAGCCATAATAATACATAGCCTGTTGAAATAATCATGAAGCGCATAATACACTGCACTTTAATACTAGTGCAGTGTATTATATGAGCGATCTTAAGATCGCTGTTAAAAGTCCCCTTTGTAAAAAAAACGTAAAGGCTAGCTAGGAATTTTCATCCGGAATAACTATTGCCGGAGGTTCCAAGCGTACATTACCGTCATCATAGATGGCAATGTATTCTGCCCGGATCCTATGTAAATGAAGTTAAAAATAAACAATTTATAAAATAATTCACCCCACCCCAACCCCTACAAAAAAATAAATGTTTATATAAAAAAGAATAAAAAAAAAATAACCCATTTCTCCCCTCACATAAGCTATAATTAAAAATCGGCTGTCAACATAATGCTGACAGCGATAATACACTGCACTATAACACTATTGCAATGTATTATATGGGTGATCACAAGATCACTGGGGAAAGGCCTCTCATCGAATTTGTTAAAAAAAAGACCAAAAATTACAAAATAAAGAAAAAAAAGTTAAAAAAAATATTCAAACAGAACACCCTAAAAAAAACATATTAAAAAAAGAAAAAATAATTTTAAACCAAAAACCCGAAATAAAACCCCTGACAATACTGTAACCATACATTGTCTTTTAGAATAATGACAAGAGGCCTAAGACACTAGTGCAGTGTATTAGTACATAGCTATCGAAAGATTGCTGCTCAAAGTCCCTTGATGGGAATAGTTAAAGGAAATTTGTCACCAGTGTCACCTGCACTAACCTGTCGGTACCAACAGATAGTGCAGGTGACACTAGTGACAAAGGTCCTTGCCTTGTCCCGTTCCCTGGAGGGGATCTCCGGTAATCTTCTCTGTTAAGCTTCAGCTCTAGGCCCGGCTTGGGGCACGAGTGGAGCTTAGGAATGTCACTGCTGCTACGAGTCCAGCAGAGAGCAGCAGCGGCTAGGGGCATTGGCAGAGCTTAGTGACATCACCGCTGCTGCTCCCTGCTTGGTCCCGCTGCTAAAGAACAGCAGTGGTGATGTCCCTATGCTCCGCCCATGCACAAAGCTGGCCAGAGCTGAAGCTTAACAAAGAAGATCACCGGAGATTCCCGCCACTGAACGGGAAAAGGTAAGTACCGTTGTCACCAGTGTCACCTGCACTATCTGTCAGTACCGCCACTTTTGTGTAGGTGACACTGGTGACATATTTCCATTAAAAACAATAAAAGAAAAAGAAGGTTAATAAAATAATTAAAAAAGAAAAAAAACTTCTACAAAAATATCCCTAAAAAAACATATTTGGTATGAAATATAAAATTAAGAAAATAGAAAAAATATATAAAAATTCCCCCAAAAACTATATAACCCCATACAAATCCCTCACAATGCCATAACCATGCACTGCCTGTCAGAATAATGCTAAGAGGAATAATACACTGCACCACAATAGTAGTGCAGTGTTTTATAGAAATAATCAGATCTTTGGTGAAAGGTTGCCCTCTAATGGGAATATGGGTGAAAAAAACAACCCATAAAATAAAAGTGTAATAACATGATTTATTGACCCCCCCCCCTCCCCCACCAACAAAAAAAGAAAAAGAAAACAGTAGAAAGGCAGAAATGCTTTTGAAAAAAGAAATACACAATAATAATTTATAAAATTTTCTGCCCCCTCCCCCAAAGAAAACATATATTACCTTAAAATGTATGAATGAATAAATGAAAATTAAGACATAACCCAAACATTACAAAAACAAACCCTCCAAAAACCTGTCAATAGTCTGCGTCAACATCATCCCGGGATGATGGGAAGAGTAGTACACTGCACTACTATAGAAATAAAAATCCCTACCATCTAAATCCCAATGTGTTCCATTTTTTTTTTTTGTTCCTTTTTCTTATGCGGTTTCATAATCCCTGAGATAAGTAGTTCTGGCCCTAGAGTGTTATATATATTAGCGTCTGTAGCATGTATCAGGAACATGTTATCATACCTGTGTCTTTTTACAGGTGACTGATGTCCGGTGAGAAGGTGAAAGTGACCTATACCCCCGTCAACTGCAAGAAAGGAACCACAGGACAGGTAATTAATATTTATATTAATTACTGATAACAATCAGGCTAGATGTAATATCTAGACCTGCAGAGATGTCATAGTCTCCACCTTATACATGAACATATATGTGTTGTTAATAAGCATATCGTCTATGGACAGCTTCTTATATAACACAACCATGTCTCAGGTACAGAGAATAGGAACATTTATGATCCTTAATATCTGTTTTTTATTTGTAGGAATTCCTTTTTCAATATTTAATAGAATAGACCCAACTTACCCCAAGGTTTACAAGTTTCCTTTAGACAAACTGACTGCAGATTTAGAACATAACTGTAATGTAAAGAAAAATCAATAATTTGTTTTTGCTACAAATATATAATTATAAAAATAATGAGAATTAAAAAACTATATATTAAAAGACTATAGCCATAATAATACATAGCCTGTTGAAATAATCATGAAGCGCATAATACACTGCACTTTAATACTAGTGCAGTGTATTATATGAGCGATCTTAAGATCGCTGTTAAAAGTCCCCTTTGTAAAAAAAACGTAAAGGCTAGCTAGGAATTTTCATCAGGAATAACTATTGCCGGAGGTTCCAAGCGTACATTACCGTCATCATAGATGGCAATGTATTCTGCCCGGATCCTATGTAAATGAAGTTAAAAATAAACAATTTATAAAATAATTCACCCCACCCCAACCCCTACAAAAAAATAAATGTTTATATAAAAAAGAATTAAAAAAAAATAACCCATTTCTCCCCTCACATAAGCTATAATTAAAAATCGGCTGTCAACATAATGCTGACAGCGATAATACACTGCACTATAACACTATTGCAATGTATTATATGGGTGATCACAAGATCACTGGGGAAAGGCCTCTCATCGAATTTGTTAAAAAAAAAGACCAAAAAATAAAAATAAAGAAAAAAAAGTTAAAAAAAATATTCAAACAGAACACCCTAAAAAAAAACATATTAAAAAAAGAAAAAATTATTTTAAACCAAAAACCCGAAATAAAACCCCTGACAATACTGTAACCATACATTGTCTTTTAGATTAATGACAAGAGGCCTAAGACACTAGTGCAGTGTATTCTTACATAGCTATCGAAAGATTGCTGCTCAAAGTCCCTTGATGGGAATAGTTAAAGGAAATTTGTCACCAGTGTCACCTGCACTAACCTGTCGGTACCAACAGATAGTGCAGGTGACAATAATGACAAAGGTCCTTGCCTTGTCCCGTTCCGTGGAGGGGATCTCCGGTAATCTTCTCTGTTAAGCTTCAGCTCTAGGCCCGGCTTGGGGCACGAGTGGAGCTTAGGAATGTCACTGCTGCTACGAGTCCAGCAGAGAGCAGCAGCGGCTAGGGGCATTGGCAGAGCTTAGTGACATCACCGCTGCTGCTCCCTGCTTGGTTCCGCTGCTAAAGAACAGCAGTGGTGATGTCCCTATGCTCCGCCCATGCACCAAGCTGGCCAGAGCTGAAGCTTAACAGAGAAGATCACCGGAGATTCCCGCCACTGAACGGGAAAAGGTAAGTACCGTTGTCACCAGTGTCACCTGCACTGTCTGTCAGTACCGCCACTTTTGTGTAGGTGACACTGGTGACATATTTCCATTAAAAACAATAAAAGAAAAAGAAGGTTAACAAAATAATTAAAAAAGAAAAAAAACTTCTACAAAAATATCCCTAAAAAAACATATTTGGTATGAAATATAAAATTAAGAAAATAGAAAAAATATATAAAAATTCCCCCAAAAACTATATAACCCCATACAAATCCCTCACAATGCCATAACCATGCACTGCCTGTCAGAATAATGCTAAGAGGAATAATACACTGCACCACAATAGTAGTGCAGTGTTTTATAGAAATAATCAGATCTTTGGTGAAAGGTTGCCCTCTAATGGGAATATGGGTGAAAAAAACAACCCATAAAATAAAAGTGTAATAACATGATTTATTGACCCCCCCCCCCCTCCCCCACCAACAAAAAAGAAAAAGAAAACAGTAGAAAGGCAGAAATGCTTTTGAAAAAAGAAATACACAATAATAATTTATAAAATTTTCTGCCCCCTCCCCCAAAGAAAACATATATTACCCTTAAAATGTATGAATAAATAAATGAAAATTAAGACATAACCCAAACATTACAAAAACAAACCCTCCAAAAACCTGTCAATAGTCTGCGTCAACATCATCCTGGGATGATGGGAAGAGTAGTACACTGCACTACTATAGAAATAAAAATCCCTATCATCTAAATCCCAATGTGTTCCTTTTTTTTTTTTGTTCCTTTTTCTTATGCGGTTTCATAATCCCTGAGATAAGTAGTTCTGGCCCTAGAGTGTTATATATATTAGCGTCTGTAGCATGTATCAGGAACATGTTATCATACCTGTGTCTTTTTACAGGTGACTGATGTCCGGTGAGAAGGTGAAAGTGACCTATACCCCCGTCAACTGCAAGAAAGGAACCACAGGACAGGTAATTAATATTTATATTAATTACTGATAACAATCAGGCTAGATGTAATATCTAGACCTGCAGAGATGTCATAGTCTCCACCTTATACATGAACATATATGTGTTGTTAATAAGCATATCGTCTATGGACAGCTTCTTATATAACACAACCATGTCTCAGGTACAGAGAATAGGAACATTTATGATCCTTAATATCTGTTTTTTATTTGTAGGAATTCCTTTATCAATATTTAATAGAATAGACCCAACTTACCCCAAGGTTTACAAGTTTCCTTTAGACAAACTGACTGCAGATTTAGAACATAACTGTAATGTAAAGAAAAATCTATAATTTGTTTTTGCTACAAATATATAATTATAAAAATAATGAGAATTAAAAAACTATATATTAAAAGACTATAGCCATAATAATACATAGCCTGTTGAAATAATCATGAAGCGCATAATACACTGCACTTTAATACTAGTGCAGTGTATTATATGAGCGATCTTAAGATCGCTGTTAAAAGTCCCCTTTGTAAAAAAAAAATGTAAAGGCTAGCTAGGAATTTTCATCAGGAATAACTATTGCCGGAGGTTCCAAGCGTACATTACCGTCATCATAGATGGCAATGTATTCTGCCCGGATCCTATGTAAATGAAGTTAAAAATAAACAATTTATAAAATAATTCACCCCACCCCAACCCCTACAAAAAAATAAATGTTTATATAAAAAAGAATAAAAAAAAAAATAACCCATTTCTCCCCTCACATAAGCTATAATTAAAAATCGGCTGTCAACATAATGCTGACAGCGATAATACACTGCACAATAACACTATTGCAATGTATTATATGGGTGATCACAAGATCACTGGGGAAAGGCCTCTCATCGAATTTGTTAAAAAAAAAAAAGACCAAAAAATAAAAAATAAAGAAAAAAAAGTTAAAAAAAATATTCAAACAGAACACCCTAAAAAAAAACATATTAAAAAAAGAAAAAATAATTTTAAACCAAAAACCCGAAATAAAACCCCTGACAATACTGTAACCATACATTGTCTTTTAGAATAATGACAAGAGGCCTAAGACACTAGTGCAGTGTATTATTACATAGTTATAGAAAGATTGCTGCTCAAAGTCCCTTGATGGGAATAGTTAAATGAAATTTGTCACCAGTGTCACCTGCACTAACCTGTCGGTACCAACAGATAGTGCAGGTGACACTAATGACAAAGGTCCTTGCCTTGTCCCGTTCCGTGGAGGGGATCTCCGGTAATCTTCTCTGTTAAGCTTCAGCTCTAGGCCCGGCTTGGGGCACGAGTGGAGCTTAGGAATGTCACTGCTGCTACGAGTCCAGCAGAGAGCAGCAGCGGCTAGGGGCATTGGCAGAGCTTAGTGACATCACCGCTGCTGCTCCCTGCTTGGTCCCGCTGCTAAAGAACAGCAGTGGTGATGTCCCTATGCTCCGCCCATGCACAAAGCTGGCCAGAGCTGAAGCTTAACAGAGAAGATCACCGGAGATTCCCGCCACTGAACGGGAAAAGGTAAGTACCGTTGTCACCAGTGTCACCTGCACTATCTGTCAGTACCGCCACTTTTGTGTAGGTGACACTGGTGACATATTTCCATTAAAAACAATAAAAGAAAAAGAAGGTTAATAAAATAATTAAAAAAGAAAAAAAACTTCTACAAAAATATCCCTAAAAAAACATATTTGGTATGAAATATAAAATTAAGAAAATAGAAAAAATATATAAAAATTCCCCCAAAAACTATATAACCCCATACAAATCCCTCACAATGCCATAACCATGCACTGCCTGTCAGAATAATGCTAAGAGGAATAATACACTGCACCACAATAGTAGTGCAGTGTTTTATAGAAATAATCAGATCTTTGGTGAAAGGTTGCCCTCTAATGGGAATATGGGTGAAAAAAACAACCCATAAAATAAAAGTGTAATAACATGATTTATTGACCCCCCCCCTCCCCCACCAACAAAAAAAGAAAAAGAAAACAGTAGAAAGGCAGAAATGCTTTTGAAAAAAGAAATACACAATAATAATTTATAAAATTTTCTGCCCCCTCCCCCAAAGAAAACATATATTACCCTTAAAATGTATGAATAAATAAATGAAAATTAAGACATAACCCAAACATTACAAAAACAAACCCTCCAAAAACCTGTCAATAGTCTGCGTCAACATCATCCTGGGATGATGGGAAGAGTAGTACACTGCACTACTATAGAAATAAAAATCCCTACCATCTAAATCCCAATGTGTTCCATTTTTTTTTTTTTGTTCCTTTTTCTTATGCGGTTTCATAATCCCTGAGATAAGTAGTTCTGGCCCTAGAGTGTTATATATATTAGCGTCTGTAGCATGTATCAGGAACATGTTATCATACCTGTGTCTTTTTACAGGTGACTGATGTCCGGTGAGAAGGTGAAAGTGACCTATACCCCCGTCAACTGCAAGAAAGGAACCACAGGACAGGTAATTAATATTTATATTAATTACTGATAACAATCAGGCTAGATGTAATATCTAGACCTGCAGAGATGTCATAGTCTCCACCTTATACATGAACATATATGTGTTGTTAATAAGCATATCGTCTATGGACAGCTTCTTATATAACACAACCATGTCTCAGGTACAGAGAATAGGAACATTTATGATCCTTAATATCTGTTTTTTATTTGTAGGAATGCCTTTTTCAATATTTAATAGAATAGACCCAACTTACCCCAAGGTTTACAAGTTTCCTTTAGACAAACTGACTGCAGATTTAGAACATAACTGTAATGTAAAGAAAAATCTATAATTTGTTTTTGCTACAAATATATAATTATAAAAATAATGAGAATTAAAAAACTATATATTAAAAGACTATAGCCATAATAATACATAGCCTGTTGAAATAATCATGAAGCGCATAATACACTGCACTTTAATACTAGTGCAGTGTATTATATGAGCGATCTTAAGATCGCTGTTAAAAGTCCCCTTTGTAAAAAAAAAATGTAAAGGCTAGCTAGGAATTTTCATCAGGAATAACTATTGCCGGAGGTTCCAAGCGTACATTACCGTCATCATAGATGGCAATGTATTCTGCCCGGATCCTATGTAAATGAAGTTAAAAATAAACAATTTATAAAATAATTCACCCCACCCCAACCCCTACAAAAAAATAAATGTTTATATAAAAAAGAATAAAAAAAAAATAACCCATTTCTCCCCTCACATAAGCTATAATTAAAAATCGGCTGTCAACATAATGCTGACAGCGATAATACACTGCACTATAACACTATTGCAATGTATTATATGGGTGATCACAAGATCACTGGGGAAAGGCCTCTCATCGAATTTGTTAAAAAAAAAAAAGACCAAAAAATAAAAAATAAAGAAAAAAAAGTTTAAAAAAATATTCAAACAGAACACCCTAAAAAAAACATATTAAAAAAAGAAAAAATAATTTTAAACCAAAAACCCGAAATAAAACCCCTGACAATACTGTAACCATACATTGTCTTTTAGAATAATGACAAGAGGCCTAAGACACTAGTGCAGTGTATTCTTACATAGCTATCGAAAGATTGCTGCTCAAAGTCCCTTGATGGGAATAGTTAAAGGAAATTTGTCACCAGTGTCACCTGCACTAACCTGTCGGTACCAACAGATAGTGCAGGTGACATTAATGACAAAGGTCCTTGCCTTGTCCCGTTCCGTGGAGGGGATCTCCGGTAATCTTCTCTGTTAAGCTTCAGCTCTGGGCCCGGCTTGGGGCACGAGTGGAGCTTAGGAATGTCACTGCTGCTACGAGTCCAGCAGAGAGCAGCAGCGGCTAGGGGCATTGGCAGAGCTTCGTGACATCACCGCTGCTGCTCCCTGCTTGGTCCCGCTGCTAAAGAACAGCAGTGGTGATGTCCCTATGCTCCGCCCATGCACCAAGCTGGCCAGAGCTGAAGCTTAACAGAGAAGATCACCGGAGATTCCCGCCACTGAACGGGAAAAGGTAAGTACCGTTGTCACCAGTGTCACCTGCACTGTCAGTACCGCCACTTTTGTGTAGGTGACACTGGTGACATATTTCCATTAAAAGCAATAAAAGAAATAGAAGGTTAATAAAATAATTAAAAAAGAAAAAAAACTTCTACAAAAATATCCCTAAAAAAACATATTTGGTATGAAATATAAAATTAAGAAAATAGAAAAAATATATAAAAATTCCCCCAAAAACTATATAACCCCATACAAATCCCTCACAATGCCATAACCATGCACTGCCTGTCAGAATAATGCTAAGAGGAATAATACACTGCACCACAATAGTAGTGCAGTGTTTTATAGAAATAATCAGATCTTTGGTGAAAGGTTGCCCTCTAATGGGAATATGGGTGAAAAAAACAACCCATAAAATAAAAGTGTAATAACATGATTTATTGACCCCCCCCCCCTCCCCCACCAACAAAAAAAGAAAAAGAAAACAGTAGAAACGCAGAAATGCTTTTGAAAAAAGAAATGCACAATAATAATTTATAAAATTTTCTGCCCCCTCCCCCAAAGAAAACATATATTACCCTTAAAATGTATGAATAAATAAATGAAAATTAAGACATAACCCAAACATTACAAAAACAAACCCTCCAAAAACCTGTCAATAGTCTGCGTCAACATCATCCTGGGATGATGGGAAGAGTAGTACACTGCACTACTATAGAAATAAAAATCCCTACCATCTAAATCCCAATGTGTTCCATTTTTTTTTTTTGTTCCTTTTTCTTATGCGGTTTCATAATCCCTGAGATAAGTAGTTCTGGCCCTAGAGTGTTATATATATTAGCGTCTGTAGCATGTATCAGGAACATGTTATCATACCTGTGTCTTTTTACAGGTGACTGATGTCCGGTGAGAAGGTGAAAGTGACCTATACCCCCGTCAACTGCAAGAAAGGAACCACAGGACAGGTAATTAATATTTATATTAATTACTGATAACAATCAGGCTAGATGTAATATCTAGACCTGCAGAGATGTCATAGTCTCCACCTTATACATGAACATATATGTGTTGTTAATAAGCATATCGTCTATGGACAGCTTCTTATATAACACAACCATGTCTCAGGTACAGAGAATAGGAACATTTATGATCCTTAATATCTGTTTTTTATTTGTAGGAATTCCTTTTTCAATATTTAATAGAATAGACCCAACTTACCCCAAGGTTTACAAGTTTCCTTTAGACAAACTGACTGCAGATTTAGAACATAACTGTAATGTAAAGAAAAATCAATAATTTGTTTTTGCTACAAATATATAATTATAAAAATAATGAGAATTAAAAAACTATATATTAAAAGACTATAGCCATAATAATACATAGCCTGTTGAAATAATCATGAAGCGCATAATACACTGCACTTTAATACTAGTGCAGTGTATTATATGAGCGATCTTAAGATCGCTGTTAAAAGTCCCCTTTGTAAAAAAAACGTAAAGGCTAGCTAGGAATTTTCATCCGGAATAACTATTGCCGGAGGTTCCAAGCGTACATTACCGTCATCATAGATGGCAATGTATTCTGCCCGGATCCTATGTAAATGAAGTTAAAAATAAACAATTTATAAAATAATTCACCCCACCCCAACCCCTACAAAAAATAAATGTTTATATAAAAAAGAATTAAAAAAAAATAACCCATTTCTCCCCTCACATAAGCTATAATTAAAAATCGGCTGTCAACATAATGCTGACAGCGATAATACACTGCACTATAACACTATTGCAATGTATTATATGGGTGATCACAAGATCACTGGGGAAAGGCCTCTCATCGAATTTGTTAAAAAAAAAAGACCAAAAAATAAAAATAAAGAAAAAAAAGTTAAAAAAAATATTCAAACAGAACACCCTAAAAAAAAAACATATTAAAAAAAGAAAAAATAATTTTAAACCAAAAACCCGAAATAAAACCCCTGACAATACTGTAACCATACATTGTCTTTTAGAATAATGACAAGAGGCCTAAGACACTAGTGCAGTGTATTCTTACATAGCTATCGAAAGATTGCTGCTCAAAGTCCCTTGATGGGAATAGTTAAAGGAAATTTGTCACCATAGTCACCTGCACTAACCTGTCGGTACCAACAGATAGTGCAGGTGACACTAATGACAAAGGTCCTTGCCTTGTCCCGTTCCGTGGAGGGGATCTCCGGTAATCTTCTCTGTTAAGCTTCAGCTCTAGGCCCGGCTTGGGGCACGAGTGGAGCTTAGGAATGTCACTGCTGCTACGAGTCCAGCAGAGAGCAGCAGCGGCTAGGGGCATTGGCAGAGCTTAGTGACATCACAGCTGCTGCTCCCTGCTTGGTCCCGCTGCTAAAGAACAGCAGTGGTGATGTCCCTATGCTCCGCCCATGCACCAAGCTGGCCAGAGCTGAAGCTTAACAGAGAAGATCACCGGAGATTCCCGCTACTGAACGGGAAAAGGTAAGTACCGTTGTCACCAGTGTCACCTGCACTATCTGTCAGTACCGCCACTTTTGTGTAGGTGACACTGGTGACATATTTCCATTAAAAACAATAAAAGAAAAAGAAGGTTAATAAAATAATTAAAAAAGAAAAAAAACTTCTACAAAAATATCCCTAAAAAAACATATTTGATATGAAATATAAAATTAAGAAAATAGAAAATATATATAAAAATTCCCCCAAAAACTATATAACCCCATACAAATCCCTCACAATGCCATAACCATGCACTGCCTGTCAGAATAATGCTGAGAGGAATAATACACTGCACCACAATAGTAGTGCAGTGTTTTATAGAAATAATCAGATCTTTGGTGAAAGGTTGCCCTCTAATGGGAATATGGGTGAAAAAAACAACCCATAAAATAAAAATGTAATAACATGATTTATTGACACCCCCCCTCCCCCACCAACAAAAAAAAGTAAAAGAAAACAGTAGAAAGGCAGAAATGCTTTTGAAAAAAGAAATACACAATAATAATTTATAAAATTTTCTGCCCCCTCCCCCAAAGAAAACATATATTACCCTTAAAATGTATGAATAAATAAATGAAAATTAAGACATAACCCAAACATTACAAAAACAAACCCTCCAAAAACCTGACAATAGTCTGCGTCAACATCATCCTGGGATGATGGGAGGAGTAGTACACTGCACTACTATAGAAATAAAAATCCCTATCATCTAAATCCCAATGTGTTCCATTTTTTTTTTGTTCCTTTTTCTTATGCGGTTTCATAATCCCTGAGATAAGTAGTTCTGGCCCTAGAGTGTTATATATATTAGCGTCTGTAGCATGTATCAGGAACATGTTATCATACCTGTGTCTTTTTACAGGTGACTGATGTCCGGTGAGAAGGTGAAAGTGACCTATACCCCCGTCAACTGCAAGAAAGGAACCACAGGACAGGTAATTAATATTTATATTAATTACTGATAACAATCAGGCTAGATGTAATATCTAGACCTGCAGAGATGTCATAGTCTCCACCTTATACATGAACAAATATGTGTTGTTAATAAGCATATCGTCTATGGACAGCTTCTTATATAACACAACCATGTCTCAGGTGCTGAGAATAGGAACATTTATGATCCTTAATATCTGTTTTTTATTTGTAGGAATTCCTTTATCAATATTTAATAGAATAGACCCGACTTACCCCAAGGTTTACAAGTTTCCTTTAGACAAACTGACTGCAGATTTAGAACATAACTGTAATGTAAAGAAAAATCAATAATTTGTTTTTACTACAAATATATAATTATAAAAATAATGAGAATTAAAAAACTATATATTAAAAGACTAGAGCCATAATAATACATAGCCTGTTGAAATAATCATGAAGCGCATATTACACTGCACTTTAATACTAGTGCAGTGTATTATATGAGCGATCTTAAGATCTCTGTTAAAAGTCCCCTTTGTAAAAAAAAACATAAAGGCTAGCTAGGAATTTTCATCCGGAATAACTATTGCCAGAGGTTCCAAGCGTACATTACCGTCATCATAGATGGCAATGTATTCTGCCCGGATCCTATGTAAATGAAGTTAAAAATAAACAATTTATAAAATAATTCACCCCATCCCAACCCCTACAAAAAAATAAATGTTTATATAAAAAAGAATAAAAAAAAAATAACCCATTTCTCCCCTCACATAAGCTATAATTAAAAATCGGCTGTCAACATAATGATGACAGCGATAATACACTGCACTATAACACTATTGCAATGTATTATATGGGTGATCAAAAGATCACTGGGGAAAGGCCTCTCATCGTATTTGTTAAAAAAGACCAAAAAATAAAAAATAAAGAAAAAAAAGTAAAAAAAAATATTTAAACAGAACACCCTAAAAAAAAACATATTAAAAAAAGAAAAATAACTTTAAAAACGAAAACCCGAAATAAAACCCCTGACAATACTGTAACCATACATTGTCTTTTAGAATAATGACAAGAGGCCTAAGACACTAGTGCAGTGTATTATTACATAGCTATCGAAAGATTGCTGCTCAAAGTCCCTTGATGGGAATAGTTAAAGGAAATTTGTCACCAGTGTCACCTGCACTAACCTGTCGGTACCAACAGAATAGTGCAGGTGACACTAATGACAACGGTCCTTGCCTTGTCCCGTTCCGTGGAGGGGATCTCCGGTAATATTCTCTGTTAAGCTTCAGCTCTAGGCCCGGCATGGGGCACGAGCGGAGCTTAGGAATGTCACTGCTGCTACGAGTCCAGCAGAGAGCAGCAGCGGCTAGGGGCATTGGCAGAGCTTAGTGACATCACCGCTGCTGCTCCCTGCTTGGTCCCGCTGCTAAAGAACAGCAGTGGTGATGTCCCTATGCTCCGCCCATGCACCAAGCTGGCCAGAGCTGAAGCTTAACAGAGAAGATCACCGGAGATTCCCGCCACTGAACGGGAAAAGGTAAGTACCGTTGTCACCAGTGTCACCTGCACTATCTGTCAGTACCGCCACTTTTGTGTAGGTGACACTGGTGACATATTTCCATTAAAAACAATAAAAGAAAAAGAAGGTTAATAAAATAATTAAAAAAGAAAAAAAACGTCTACAAAAATATCCCTAAAAAAACATATTTGATATGAAATATAAAATTAAGAAAATAGAAAAAATATAAAAATTCCCCCAAAAACTATGTAACCCCATACAAATCCCTCACAATGGCATAACCATGCACTGCCTGTCAGAATAATGCTAAGAGGAATAATACACTGCACCACAATAGTAGTGCAGTGTTTTATAGAAATAATCAGATCTTTGGTGAAAGGTTGCCCTCTAATGGGAATATGGGTGAAAAAAACAACCCATAAAATAAAAGTGTAATAACATGATTTATTAACCCCCCCCCCTCCCCCACCAACAAAAAAAGAAAAAGAAAACAGTAGAAAGGCAGAAATGCTTTTGAAAAAAGAAATACACAATAATAATTTATAAAATTTTCTGCCCCCTCCCCCAAAGAAAACATATATTACCCTTAAAATGTATGAATAAATAAATGAAAATTAAGACATAACCCAAACATTACAAAAACAAACCCTCCAAAAACCTGTCAATAGTCTGCGTCAACATCATCCTGGGATGATGGGAGGAGTAGTACACTGCACTACTATAGAAATAAAAATCCCTATCATCTAAATCCCAATGTGTTCCATTTTTTTTTGTTCCTTTTTCTTATGCGGTTTCATAATCCCTGAGATAAGTAGTTCTGGCCCTAGAGTGTTATATATATTAGCGTCTGTAGCATGTATCAGAAACATGTTATCATACCTGTGTCTTTTTACAGGTGACTGATGTTCGGTGAGAAGGTGAAAGTGACCTATACCCCCGTCAACTGCAAGAAAGGAACCACAGGACAGGTAATTAATATTTATATTAATTACTGATAACAATCAGGCTAGATGTAATATCTAGACCTGCAGAGATGTCATAGTCTCCACCTTATACATGAACATATATGTGTTGTTAATAAGCATATTGTCTATGGACAGCTTCTTATATAACACAACCATGTCTCAGGTACAGAGAATAGGAACATTTATGAACCTTAATATCTGTTTTTTATTTGTAGGAATTCCTTTATCAATATTTAATAGAATAGACCCAACTTACCCCAAGGTTTACAAGTTTCCTTTGGACAAACTGACTGCAGATTTAGAACATAACTGTAATGAAAAGAAAAATCTATAATTAGTTTTTGCTACAAATATATAATTATAAAAATAATGAGAATTAAAAAACTATATATTAAAAGACTAGAGCCATAATAATACATAGCCTGTTGAAATAACCATGAAGCGCATAATACACTGCACTTTAATACTAGTGCAGTGTATTATATGAGCGATCTTAAGATCGCTGTTAAAAGTCCCCTTTGTAAAAAAAACGTAAAGGCTAGCTAGGAATTATTATCCGGAATAACTATTGCCGGAGGTTCCAAGCGTACATTACCGTCATCATAGATGGCAATGTATTCTGCTCGGATCCTATGTAAATGAAGTTAAAAATAAACAATTTATAAAATAATTCACCCCACCCAAACCCCTACAAAAAAATAAATGTTTATATAAAAAAGAATTAAAAAAAATAACCCATTTCTCCCCTCACATAAGCTATAATTAAAAATCGTCTGTCAACATAATGCTAACAGCGATAATACACTGCACTATAACACTATTGCAATGTATTATATGGGTGATCACAAGATCACTGGGGAAAGGCCTCTCATCGAATTTGTTAAAAAAAAGACCAAAAAATAAAAAATAAAGAAAAAAAAGTAAAAAAAAATATTTAAACAGAACACCCTAAAAAAAACATATTAAAAAAAGAAAAATAATTTTAAAAACGAAAACCCGAAATAAAACCCCTGACAATACTGTAACCATACATTGTCTTTTAGAATAATGACAAGAGGCCTAAGACACTAGTGCAGTGTATTATTACATAGCTATCGAAAGATTGCTGCTCAATGTCCCTTGATGGGAATAGTTAAAGGAAATTTGTTACCAGTGTCACCTGCACTAACCTGTCGGTACCAACAGATAGTGCAGGTGACACTAATGACAAAGGTCCTTGCCTTGTCCCGTTCCGTGGAGGGGATCTCCGGTAATCTTCTCTGTTAAGCTTCAGCTCTAGGCCCGGCTTGGGGCACGAGTGGAGCTTAGGAATGTCACTGCTGCTACGAGTCCAGCAGAGAGCAGCAGCGGCTAGGGGCATTGGCAGAGCTTAGTGACATCACCGCTGCTGCTCCCTGCTTGGTCCCGCTGCTAAAGAACAGCAGTGGTGATGTCCCTATGCTCCGCCCATGCACAAAGCTGGCCAGAGCTGAAGCTTAACAGAGAAGATCACCGGAGATTCCCGCTACTGAACGGGAAAAGGTAAGTACCGTTGTCACCAGTGTCACCTGCACTATCTGTCAGTACCGCCACTTTTGTGTAGGTGACACTGGTGACATATTTCCATTAAAAACAATAAAAGAAAAAGAAGGTTAATAAAATAATTAAAAAAGAAAAAAAACTTCTACAAAAATATCCCTAAAAAAACATATTTGGAATGAAATATAAAATTAAGAAAATAGAAAAAATATATAAAAATTCCCCCAAAAACTATATAACCCCATACAAATCCCTCACAATGCCATAACCATGCACTGCCTGTCAGAATAATGCTAAGAGGAATAATACACTGCACCACAATAGTAGTGCAGTGTTTTATAGAAATAATCAGATCTTTGGTGAAAGGTTGCCCTCTAATGAGAATATGGGTGAAAAAAACAACCCATAAAATAAAAGTGTAATAACATGATTTATTGACCCCCCCCTCCCCCACCAACAAAAAAAGAAAAAGAAAACAGTAGAAAGGCAGAAATGCTTTTGAAAAAAGAAATACACAATAATAATTTATAAAATTTTCTGCCCCCTCCCCCAAAGAAAACATATATTACCCTTAAAATGTATGAATAAATAAATGAAAATTAAGAAATAACCCAAACATTACAAAAACAAACCCTCCAAAAACCTGTCAATAGTCTGCGTCAACATCATCCTGGGATGATGGGAGGAGTAGTACACTGCACTACTATAGAAATAAAAATCCCTACCATCTAAATCCCAATGTGTTCCATTTTTTTTTTTGTTCCTTTTTCTTATGCGGTTTCATAATCCCTGAGATAAGTAGTTCTGGCCCTAGAGTGTTATATATATTAGCGTCTGTAGCATGTATCAGGAACATGTTATCATACCTGTGTCTTTTTATAGGTGACTGATGTCCGGTGAGAAGGTGAAAGTGACCTATACCCCCGTCAACTGCAAGAAAGGAACCACAGGACAAGTAATTAATATTTATATTAATTACTGATAACAATAAGGCTAGATGTAATATCTAGACCTGCAGAGATGTCATAGTCTCCACCTTATACATGAACATATATGTGTTGTTAATAAGCATATCGTCTATGGACAGCTTCTTATATAACACAACCATGTCTCAGGTGCAGAGAATAGGAACATTTATGATCCTTAATATCTGTTTTTTATTTGTAGGAATTCCTTTATCAATATTTAATAGAATAGACCCAACTTACCCCAAGGTTTACAAGTTTCCTTTAGACAAACTGACTGCAGATTTAGAACATAACTGTAATGTAAAAAAAAATCATTAATTTGTTTTTGTATATATAATTATAAAAATAATGAGAATTAAAAAACTATATATTAAAAGACTATAGCCATAATAATACATAGCCTGTTGAAATAATCATGAAGCGCATAATACACTGCACTTTAATACTAGTGCAATGTATTATATGAGCGATCTTAAGATCGCTGTTAAAAGTCCCCTTTGTAAAAAAAACGTAAAGGCTAGCTTGGAATTTTCATCCGGAATAACTATTGCCGGAGGTTCCAAGCGTACATTACCGTCATCATAGATGGCAATGTATTCTGCTCGGATCCTATGTAAATGAAGTTAAAAATAAACAATTTATAAAATAATTCACCCCACCCAAACCCCTACAAAAAAATAAATGTTTATATAAAAAAGAATTAAAAAAAATAACCCATTTCTCCCCTCACATAAGCTATAATTAAAAATCGTCTGTCAACATAATGCTAACAGCGATAATACACTGCACTATAACACTATTGCAATGTATTATATGGGTGATCACAAGATCACTGGGGAAAGGCCTCTCATCGAATTTGTTAAAAAAAAGACCAAAAAATAAAAAATAAAGAAAAAAAAGTAAAAAAAAATATTTAAACAGAACACCCTAAAAAAAACATATTAAAAAAAGAAAAATAATTTTAAAAACGAAAACCCGAAATAAAACCCCTGACAATACTGTAACCATACATTGTCTTTTAGAATAATGACAAGAGGCCTAAGACACTAGTGCAGTGTATTATTACATAGCTATCGAAAGATTGCTGCTCAATGTCCCTTGATGGGAATAGTTAAAGGAAATTTGTTACCAGTGTCACCTGCACTAACCTGTCGGTACCAACAGATAGTGCAGGTGACACTAATGACAAAGGTCCTTGCCTTGTCCCGTTCCGTGGAGGGGATCTCCGGTAATCTTCTCTGTTAAGCTTCAGCTCTAGGCCCGGCTTGGGGCACGAGTGGAGCTTAGGAATGTCACTGCTGCTACGAGTCCAGCAGAGAGCAGCAGCGGCTAGGGGCATTGGCAGAGCTTAGTGACATCACCGCTGCTGCTCCCTGCTTGGTCCCGCTGCTAAAGAACAGCAGTGGTGATGTCCCTATGCTCCGCCCATGCACCAAGCTGGCCAGAGCTGAAGCTTAACAGAGAAGATCACCGGAGATTCCCGCAACTGAACGGGAAAAGGTAAGTACCGTTGTCACCAGTGTCACCTGCACTATCTGTCAGTACCGCCACTTTTGTGTAGGTGACACTGGTGACATATTTCCATTAAAAACAATAAAAGAAAAAGAAGGTTAATAAAATAATTAAAAAAGAAAAAAAACTTCTACAAATATATCCCTAAAAAAACATATTTGGTATGAAATATAAAATTAAGAAAATAGAAAAAATATATAAAAATTCCCCCAAAAACTATATAACCCCATACAAATCCCTCACAATGCCATAACCATACACTGCCTGTCAGAATACTGCTAAGAGGAATAATACACTGCACCACAATAGTAGTGCAGTGTTTTATAGAAATAATCAGATCTTTGGTGAAAGGTTGCCCTCTAATGGGAATATGGGTGAAAAAAACAACCCATAAAATAAAAGTGTAATAACATGATTTATTGACCCCCCCCCCTCCCCCACCAACAAAAAAAGAAAAAGAAAACAGTAGAAAGGCAGAAATGCTTTTGAAAAAAGAAATACACAATAATAATTTATAAAATTTTCTGCCCCCTCCCTCAAAGAAAACATATATTACCCTTAAAATGTATGAATAAATAAATGAAAATTAAGACATAACCCAAACATTACAAAAACAAACCCTCCAAAAACCTGTCAATAGTCTGCGTCAACATCATCCTGGGATGATGGGAGGAGTAGTACACTGCACTACTATAGAAATAACAATCCCTATCATCTAAATCCCAATGTGTTCCAATTTTTTTTGTTCCTTTTTCTTATGCGGTTTCATAATCCCTGAGATAAGTAGTTCTGGCCCTAGAGTGTTATATATATTAGCGTCTGTAGCATGTATCAGGAACATGTTATCATACCTGTGTCTTTTTACAGGTGACTGATGTCCGGTGAGAAGGTGAAAGTGACCTATACCCCCGTCAACTGCAAGAAAGGAACCACAGGACAGGTAATTAATATTTATATTAATTACTGATAACAATAAGGCTAGATGTAATATCTAGACCTGCAGAGATGTCATAGTCTCCACCTTATACATGAACATATATGTGTTGTTAATAAGCATATCGTCTATGGACAGCTTCTTATATAACACAACCATGTCTCAGGTACAGAGAATAGGAACATTTATGATCCTTAATATCTGTTTTTTATTTGTAGGATTTCCTTTATCAATATTTAATAGAATAGACCCAACTTACCCCAAAGTTTACAAGTTTCCTTTAGACAAACTGACTGCAGATTTAGAACATAACTGTAATGTAAAAAAAAATCATTAATTTGTTTTTGCTACAAATATATGATTATAAAAATAATGAGAATTAAAAAACTATATATTAAAAGACTATAGCCATAATAATACATAGCCTGTTGAAATAATCATGAAGCGCATAATACACTGCACTTTAATACTAGTGCAGTGTATTATATGAGCGATCTTAAGATCGCTGTTAAAAGTCCCCTTTGTAAAAAAAACATGTAAAGGCTAGCTAGGAATTTTCATCCGGAATAACTATTGCTGGAGGTTCCAAGCGTACATTACCGTCATCATAGATGGCAATGTATTCTGCCCGGATCCTATGTAAATGAAGTTAAAAATAAACAATTTATAAAATAATTCACCCCACCCCAACCCCTACAAAAAAATAAATGTTTATATAAAAAAGAATAAAAAAAAAATAACCCATTTCTCCCCTCACATAAGCTATAATTAAAAATCGGCTGTCAACATAATGCTGACAGCGATAATACGCTGCACTATAACACTATTGCAATGTATTATAAGGGTGATCACAAGATCACTGGGGAAAGGGCTCTCATCGAATTTGTTAAAAAAAAGACCAAAAAATAAAAAATAAAGAAAAAAAAGTTAAAAAAAATATTCAAACAGAACACCCTAAAAAAAACATATTAAAAAAAGAAAAAATAATTTTAAACCAAAAACCCGAAATAAAACCCCTGACAATACTGTAACCATACATTGTCTTTTAGAATAATGACAAGAGGCCTAAGACACTAGTGCAGTGTATTATTACATAGCTATCGAAAGATTGCTGCTCAAAGTCCCTTGATGGGAATAGTTAAAGGAAATTTGTCACCAGTGTCACCTGCACTAACCTGTCGGTACCAACAGATAGTGCAGGTGACACTAATGACAAAGGTCCTGGCCTTGTCCCGTTCCGTGGAGGGGATCTCCGGTAATCTTCTCTGTTAAGCTTCAGCTCTAGGCCCGGCTTGGGGCACGAGTGGAGCTTAGGAATGTCACTGCTGCTACGAGTCCAGCAGAGAGCAGCAGCGGCTAGGGGCATTGGCAGAGCTTAGTGACATCACCGCTGCTGCTCCCTGCTTGGTCCCGCTGCTAAAGAACAGCAGTGGTGATGTCCCTATGCTCCGCCCATGCACAAAGCTGGCCAGAGCTGAAGCTTAACAGAGAAGATCACCGGAGATTCCCGCCACTGAACGGGAAAAGGTAAGTACCGTTGTCACCAGTGTCACCTGCACTATCTGTCAGTACCGCCACTTTTGTGTAGGTGACACTGGTGACATATTTCCATTAAAAACAATAAAAGAAAAAGAAGGTTAATAAAATAATTAAAAATGAAAAAAAAACTTCTACAAAAATATACCTAAAAAAACATATTTGGTATGAAATATAAAATTAAGAAAATAGAAAAAATATATAAAAATTCCCCCAAAAACTATATAACCCCATACAAATCCCTCACAATGCCATAACCATGCACTGCCTGTCAGAATAATGCTAAGAGGAATAATACACTGCACCACAATAGTAGTGCAGTGTTTTATAGAAATAATCAGATCTTTGGTGAAAGGTTGCCCTCTAATGGGAATATGGGTGAAAAAAACAACCCATAAAATAAAAGTGTAATAACATGATTTATTGACCCCCCCCCCCTCCCCCACCAACAAAAAAAGAAAAAGAAAACAGTAGAAAGGCAGAAATGCTTTTGAAAAAAGAAATACACAATAATAATTTATAAAATTTTCTGCCCCCTCCCCCAAAGAAAACATACATTACCCTTAAAATGTATGAATAAATAAATGAAAATTAAGACATAACCCAAACATTACAAAAACAAACCCTCCAAAAACCTGTCAATAGTCTGCGTCAACATCATCCTGGGATCATGGGAAGAGTAGTACACTGCACTACTATAGAAATAAAAATCCCTACCATCTAAATCCCAATGTGTTCCATTTTTTTTTTTTTGTTCCTTTTTCTTATGCGGTTTCATAATCCCTGAGATAAGTAGTTCTGGCCCTAGAGTGTTATATATATTAGCGTCTGTAGCATGTATCAGGAACATGTTATCATACCTGTGTCTTTTTACAGGTGACTGATGTCCGGTGAGAAGGTGAAAGTGACCTATACCCCCGTCAACTGCAAGAAAGGAACCACAGGACAGGTAATTAATATTTATATTAATTACTGATAACAATCAGGCTAGATGTAATATCTAGACCTGCAGAGATGTCATAGTCTCCACCTTATACATGAACATATATGTGTTGTTAATAAGCATATCGTCTATGGACAGCTTGTTATATAACACAACCATGTCTCAGGTACAGAGAATAGGAACATTTATGATCCTTAATATCTGTTTTTTATTTGTAGGAATTCCTTTTTCAATATTTAATAGAATAGACCCAACTTACCCCAAGGTTTACAAGTTTCCTTTAGACAAACTGACTGCAGATTTAGAACATAACTGTAATGTAAAGAAAAATCAATAATTTGTTTTTGCTACAAATATATAATTATAAAAATAATGAGAATTAAAAAACTATATATTAAAAGACTATAGCCATAATAATACATAGCCTGTTGAAATAATCATGAAGCGCATAATACACTGCACTTTAATACTAGTGCAGTGTATTATATGAGCGATCTTAAGATCGCTGTTAAAAGTCCCCTTTGTAAAAAAAAACGTAAAGGCTAGCTAGGAATTTTCATCCGGAATAACTATTGCCGGAGGTTCCAAGCGTACATTACCGTCATCACAGATGGCAATGTATTCTGCCCAGATCCTATGTAAATGAAGTTAAAAATAAACAATTTATAAAATAATTCACCCCACCCCAACCCCTACAAAAAAATTAATGTTTATATAAAAAAGAATTAAAAAAAAATAACCCATTTCTCCCCTCATATAAGCTATAATTAAAAATCGGCTGTCAACATAATGCTGACAGCGATAATACACTGCACTATAACACTATTGCAATGTATTATATGGGTGATCACAAGATCACTGGGGAAAGGCCTCTCATCGAATTTGTTAAAAAAAAAAGACCAAAAAATAAAAAATAAAGAAAAAAAAGTTAAAAAAAATATTCAAACAGAACACCCTAAAAAAAAAATATTAAAAAAATAAAAAATAATTTTAAACCAAAAACCCGAAATAAAACCCCTGACAATACTGTAACCATACATTATCTTTTAGAATAATGACAAGAGGCCTAAGACACTAGTGCAGTGTATTATTACATAGCTATCGAAAGATTGCTGCTCAAAGTCCCTTGATGGGAATAGTTAAAGGAAATTTGTTACCAGTGTCACCTGCACTAACCTGTCGGTACCAACAGATAGTGCAGGTGACACTAATGACAAAGGTCCTTGCCTTGTCCCGTTCCGTGGAGGGGATCTCCGGTAATCTTCTCTGTTAAGCTTCAGCTCTAGGCCCGGCTTGGGGCACGAGTGGAGCTTAGGAATGTCACTGCTGCTACGAGTCCAGCAGAGAGCAGCAGCGGCTAGGGGCATTGGCAGAGCTTAGTGACATCACCGCTGCTGCTCCCTGCTTGGTCCCGCTGCTAAAGAACAGCAGTGGTGATGTCCCTATGCTCCGCCCATGCACAAAACTGGCCAGAGCTGAAGCTTAACAGAGAAGATCACCGGAGATTCCCGCTACTGAACGGGAAAAGGTAAGTACCGTTGTCACCAGTGTCACCTGCACTATCTGTCAGTACCGCCACTTTTGTGTAGGTGACACTGGTGACATATTTCCATTAAAAACAATAAAAGAAAAAGAAGGTTAATAAAATAATTAAAAAAGAAAAAAAACTTCTACAAAAATATCCCTAAAAAAACATATTTGGAATGAAATATAAAATTAAGAAAATAGAAAAAATATATAAAAATTCCCCCAAAAACTATATAACCCCATACAAATCCCTCACAATGCCATAACCATGCACTGCCTGTCAGAATAATGCTAAGAGGAATAATACACTGCACCACAATAGTAGTGCAGTGTTTTATAGAAATAATCAGATCTTTGGTGAAAGGTTGCCCTCTAATGAGAATATGGGTGAAAAAAACAACCCATAAAATAAAAGTGTAATAACATGATTTATTGACCCCCCCCTCCCCCACCAACAAAAAAAAGTAAAAAAAAACAGTAGAAAGGCAGAAATGCTTTTGAAAAAAGAAATACACAATAATAATTTATAAAATTTTCTGCCCCCTCCCCCAAAGAAAACATATATTACCCTTAAAATGTATGAATAAATAAATGAAAATTAAGACATAACCCAAACATTACAAAAACAAACCCTCCAAAAACCTGTCAATAGTCTGCGTCAACATCATCCTGGGATGATGGGAGGAGTAGTACACTGCACTACTATAGAAATAAAAATCCCTATCATCTAAATCCCAATGTGTTCCATTTTTTTTTTGTTCCTTTTTCTTATGCGGTTTCATAATCCCTCAGATAAGTAGTTCTGGCCCTAGAGTGTTATATATATTAGCGTCTGTAGCATGTATCAGGAACATGTTATCATACCTGTGTCTTTTTACAGGTGACTGATGTCCGGTGAGAAGGTGAAAGTGACCTATACCCCCGTCAACTGCAAGAAAGGAACCACAGGACAGGTAATTAATATTTATATTAATTACTGATAACAATCAGGCTAGATGTAATATCTAGACCTGCAGAGATGTCATAGTCTCCACCTTATACATGAACAAATATGTGTTGTTAATAAGCATATCGTCTATGGACAGCTTCTTATATAACACAACCATGTCTCAGGTGCTGAGAATAGGAACATTTATGATCCTTAATATCTGTTTTTTATTTGTAGGAATTCCTTTATCAATATTTAATAGAATAGACCCGACTTACCCCAAGGTTTACAAGTTTCCTTTAGACAAACTGACTGCAGATTTAGAACATAACTGTAATGTAAAGAAAAATCAATAATTTGTTATTACTACAAATATATAATTATAAAAATAATGAGAATTAAAAAACTATATATTAAAAGACTATAGCCATAATAATACATAGCCTGTTGAAATAATAATGAAGCGCATGATACACTGCACTTTAATACTAGTGCAGTGTATTATATGAGCGATCTTAAGATCGCTGTTAAAAGTCCCCTTTGTAAAAAAAACTTAAAGGCTAGCTAGGAATTTTCAGACGTAATAACTATTGCCGGAGGTTCCAAGCGTACATTACCGTCATCATAGATGGCAATGTATTCTGCCCGGATCCTATGTAAATGAAGTTAAAAATAAACAATTTATAAAATAATTCACCCCATCCCAACCCCTACAAAAAAATAAATGTTTATATAAAAAAGAATAAAAAAAAAATAACCCATTTCTCCCCTCACATAAGCTATAATTAAAAATCGGCTGTCAACATAATGCTGACAGCGATAATACACTGCACTATAACACTATTGCAATGTATTATATGGGTGATCAAAAGATCACTGGGGAATGGCCTCTCATCGTATTTGTTAAAAAAGACCAAAAAATAAAAAATAAAGAAAAAAAAGTAAAAAAAAATATTTAAACAGAACACCCTAAAAAAAAAAACATATTAAAAAAAGAAAAATAATTTTAAAAACGAAAACTCGAAATAAAACCCCTGACAATACTGTAACCATACATTGTCTTTTAGAATAATGACAAGAGGCCTAAGACACTAGTGCAGTGTATTATTACATAGCTATCGAAAGATTGCTGCTCAAAGTCCCTTGATGGGAATAGTTAAAGGAAATTTGTCACCAGTGTCACCTGCACTAACCTGTCGGTACAAACAGAATAGTGCAGGTGACACTAATGACAACGGTCCTTGCCTTGTCCCGTTCCGTGGAGGGGATCTCCGGTAATCTTCTCTGTTAAGCTTCAGCTCTAGGCCCGGCATGGGGCACGAGCGGAGCTTAGGAATGTCACTGCTGCTACGAGTCCAGCAGAGAGCAGCAGCGGCTAGGGGCATTGGCAGAGCTTAGTGACATCACCGCTGCTGCTCCCTGCTTGGTCCCGCTGCTAAAGAACAGCAGTGGTGATGTCCCTATGCTCCGCCCATGCACCAAGCTGGCCAGAGCTGAAGCTTAACAGAGAAGATCACCGGAGATTCCCGCCACTGAACGGGAAAAGGTAAGTACCGTTGTCACCAGTGTCACCTGCACTATCTGTCAGTACCGCCACTTTTGTGTAGGTGACACTGGTGACATATTTCCATTAAAAACAATAAAAGAAAAAGAAGGTTAATAAAATAATTAAAAAAGAAAAAAAACGTCTACAAAAATATCCCTAAAAAAACATATTTGGTATGAAATATAAAATTAAGAAAATAGAAAAAATATATAAAAATTCCCCCAAAAACTATATAACCCCATACAAATCCCTCACAATGCCATAACCATGCACTGCCTGTCAGAATAATGCTGAGAGGAATAATACACTGCACCACAATAGTAGTGCAGTGTTTTATAGAAATAATCAGATCTTTGGTGAAAGGTTGCCCTCTAATGGGAATATGGGTGAAAAAGACAACCCATAAAATAAAAGTGTAATAACATGATTTATTGACCCCCCCCCCCACCAACAAAAAAGAAAAAGAAAACAGTAGAAAGGCAGAAATGCTTTTGAAAAAAGAAATACACAATAATAATTTATAAACTTTTCTGCCCCCTCCCCCAAAGAAAACATATATTACCCTTAAAATGTATGAATAAATAAATGAAAATTAAGACATAACCCAAACATTACAAAAACAAACCCTCCAAAAACCTGTCAATAGTCTGCGTCAACATCATCCTGGGATGATGGGAGGAGTAGTACACTGCACTACTATAGAAATAAAAATCCCTATCATCTAAATCCCAATGTGTTCCATTTTTTTTTTGTTCCTTTTTCTTATGCGGTTTCATAATCCCTGAGATAAGTAGTTCTGGCCCTAGAGTGTTATATATATTAGCGTCTGTAGCATGTATCAGAAACATGTTATCATACCTGTGTCTTTTTACAGGTGACTGATGTTCGGTGAGAAGGTGAAAGTGACCTATACCCCCGTCAACTGCAAGAAAGGAACCACAGGACAGGTAATTAATATTTATATTAATTACTGATAACAATCAGGCTAGATGTAATATCTAGACCTGCAGAGATGTCATAGTCTCCACCTTATACATGAACATATATGTGTTGTTAATAAGCATATCGTCTATGGACAGCTTCTTATATAACACAACCATGTCTCAGGTACAGAGAATAGGAACATTTATGATCCTTAATATCTGTTTTTTATTTGTAGGAATTCCTTTATCAATATTTAATAGAATAGACCCAACTTACCCCAAGGTTTACAAGTTTCCTTTTGACAAACTGACTGCAGATTTAGAACATAACTGTAATGTAAAGAAAAATCTATAATTTGTTTTTGCTACAAATATATAATTATAAAAATAATGAGAATTAAAAAACTATATATTAAAAGACTAGAGCCATAATAATACATAGCCTGTTGAAATAATCATGAAGCGCATAATACACTGCACTTTAATACTAGTGCAGTGTATTATATGAGCGATCTTAAGATCTCTGTTAAAAGTCCCCTTTGTAAAAAAAAACATAAAGGCTAGCTAGGAATTTTCATCCGGAATAACTATTGCCAGAGGTTCCAAGCGTACATTACCGTCATCATAGATGGCAATGTATTCTGCCCGGATCCTATGTAAATGAAGTTAAAAATAAACAATTTATAAAATAATTCACCCCATCCCAACCCCTACAAAAAAATAAATGTTTATATAAAAAAGAATAAAAAAAAAATAACCCATTTCTCCCCTCACATAAGCTATAATTAAAAATCGGCTGTCAACATAATGATGACAGCGATAATACACTGCACTATAACACTATTGCAATGTATTATATGGGTGATCAAAAGATCACTGGGGAAAGGCCTCTCATCGTATTTGTTAAAAAAGACCAAAAAATTAAAAATAAAGAAAAAAAAGTAAAAAAAAATATTTAAACAGAACACCCTAAAAAAAAACATATTAAAAAAAGAAAAATAACTTTAAAAACGAAAACCCGAAATAAAACCCCTGACAATACTGTAACCATACATTGTCTTTTAGAATAATGACAAGAGGCCTAAGACACTAGTGCAGTGTATTATTACATAGCTATCGAAAGATTGCTGCTCAAAGTCCCTTGATGGGAATAGTTAAAGGAAATTTGTCACCAGTGTCACCTGCACTAACCTGTCGGTACCAACAGAATAGTGCAGGTGACACTAATGACAACGGTCCTTGCCTTGTCCCGTTCCGTGGAGGGGATCTCCGGTAATATTCTCTGTTAAGCTTCAGCTCTAGGCCCGGCATGGGGCACGAGCGGAGCTTAGGAATGTCACTGCTGCTACGAGTCCAGCAGAGAGCAGCAGCGGCTAGGGGCATTGGCAGAGCTTAGTGACATCACCGCTGCTGCTCCCTGCTTGGTCCCGCTGCTAAAGAACAGCAGTGGTGATGTCCCTATGCTCCGCCCATGCACCAAGCTGGCCAGAGCTGAAGCTTAACAGAGAAGATCACCGGAGATTCCCGCCACTGAACGGGAAAAGGTAAGTACCGTTGTCACCAGTGTCACCTGCACTATCTGTCAGTACCGCCACTTTTGTGTAGGTGACACTGGTGACATATTTCCATTAAAAACAATAAAAGAAAAAGAAGGTTAATAAAATAATTAAAAAAGAAAAAAAACGTCTACAAAAATATCCCTAAAAAAACATATTTGATATGAAATATAAAATTAAGAAAATAGAAAAAATATAAAAATTCCCCCAAAAACTATGTAACCCCATACAAATCCCTCACAATGGCATAACCATGCACTGCCTGTCAGAATAATGCTAAGAGGAATAATACACTGCACCACAATAGTAGTGCAGTGTTTTATAGAAATAATCAGATCTTTGGTGAAAGGTTGCCCTCTAATGGGAATATGGGTGAAAAAAACAACCCATAAAATAAAAGTGTAATAACATGATTTATTAACCCCCCCCCTCCCCCACCAACAAAAAAAGAAAAAGAAAACAGTAGAAAGGCAGAAATGCTTTTGAAAAAAGAAATACACAATAATAATTTATAAAATTTTCTGCCCCCTCCCCCAAAGAAAACATATATTACCCTTAAAATGTATGAATAAATAAATGAAAATTAAGACATAACCCAAACATTACAAAAACAAACCCTCCAAAAACCTGTCAATAGTCTGCGTCAACATCATCCTGGGATGATGGGAGGAGTAGTACACTGCACTACTATAGAAATAAAAATCCCTATCATCTAAATCCCAATGTGTTCCATTTTTTTTTGTTCCTTTTTCTTATGCGGTTTCATAATCCCTGAGATAAGTAGTTCTGGCCCTAGAGTGTTATATATATTAGCGTCTGTAGCATGTATCAGAAACATGTTATCATACCTGTGTCTTTTTACAGGTGACTGATGTTCGGTGAGAAGGTGAAAGTGACCTATACCCCCGTCAACTGCAAGAAAGGAACCACAGGACAGGTAATTAATATTTATATTAATTACTGATAACAATCAGGCTAGATGTAATATCTAGACCTGCAGAGATGTCATAGTCTCCACCTTATACATGAACATATATGTGTTGTTAATAAGCATATTGTCTATGGACAGCTTCTTATATAACACAACCATGTCTCAGGTACAGAGAATAGGAACATTTATGATCCTTAATATCTGTTTTTTATTTGTAGGAATTCCTTTATCAATATTTAATAGAATAGACCCAACTTACCCCAAGGTTTACAAGTTTCCTTTGGACAAACTGACTGCAGATTTAGAACATAACTGTAATGTAAAGAAAAATCTATAATTAGTTTTTGCTACAAATATATAATTATAAAAATAATGAGAATTAAAAAATCTATATATTAAAAGACTAGAGCCATAATAATACATAGCCTGTTGAAATAACCATGAAGCGCATAATACACTGCACTTTAATACTAGTGCAGTGTATTATATGAGCGATCTTAAGATCGCTGTTAAAAGTCCCCTTTGTAAAAAAAACGTAAAGGCTAGCTAGGAATTATTATCCGGAATAACTATTGCCGGAGGTTCCAAGCGTACATTACCGTCATCATAGATGGCAATGTATTCTGCTCGGATCCTATGTAAATGAAGTTAAAAATAAACAATTTATAAAATAATTCACCCCACCCAAACCCCTACAAAAAAATAAATGTTTATATAAAAAAGAATTAAAAAAAATAACCCATTTCTCCCCTCACATAAGCTATAATTAAAAATCGTCTGTCAACATAATGCTAACAGCGATAATACACTGCACTATAACACTATTGCAATGTATTATATGGGTGATCACAAGATCACTGGGGAAAGGCCTCTCATCGAATTTGTTAAAAAAAAAGACCAAAAAATAAAAATAAAGAAAAAAAAGTTAAAAAAAATATTCAAACAGAACACCCTAAAAAAAAACATATTAAAAAAAGAAAAAATAATTTTAAACCAAAAACCCGAAATAAAACCCCTGACAATACTGTAACCATACATTGTCTTTTAGAATAATGACAAGAGGCCTAAGACACTAGTGCAGTGTATTATTACATAGTTATAGAAAGATTGCTGCTCAAAGTCCCTTGATGGGAATAGTTAAAGGAAATTTGTCACCAGTGTCACCTGCACTAACCTGTCGGTACCAACAGATAGTGCAGGTGACACTAATGACAAAGGTCCTTGCCTTGTCCCGTTCCGTGGAGGGGATCTCCGGTAATCTTCTCTGTTAAGCTTCAGCTCTAGGCCCGTCTTGGGGCACGAGTGGAGCTTAGGAATGTCACTGCTGCTACGAGTCCAGCAGAGAGCAGCAGCGGCTAGGGGCATTGGCAGAGCTTCGTGACATCACCGCTGCTGCTCCCTGCTTGGTCCCGCTGCTAAAGAACAGCAGTGGTGATGTCCCTATGCTCCGCCCATGCACAAAGCTGGCCAGAGCTGAAGCTTAACAGAGAAGATCACCGGAGATTCCCGCCACTGAACGGGAAAAGGTAAGTACCGTTGTCACCAGTGTCACCTGCACTATCTGTCAGTACCGCCACTTTTGTGTAGGTGACACTGGTGACATATTTCCATTAAAAACAATAAAAGAAAAAGAAGGTTAATAAAATAATTAAAAAAGAAAAAAAACTTCTACAAAAATATCCCTAAAAAAACATATTTGGTATAAAATATAAAATTAAGAAAATAGAAAAAATATATAAAAATTCCCCCAAAAACTATATAACCCCATACAAATCCCTCACAATGCCATAACCATGCACTGCCTGTCAGAATAATGCTAAGAGGAATAATACACTGCACCACAATAGTAGTGCAGTGTTTTATAGAAATAATCAGATCTTTGGTGAAAGGTTGCCCTCTAATGGGAATATGGGTGAAAAAAACAACCCATAAAATAAAAGTGTAATAACATGATTTATTGACCCCCCCCCTCCCCCACCAACAAAAAAAGAAAAAGAAAACAGTAGAAAGGCAGAAATGCTTTTGAAAAAAGAAATACACAATAATAATTTATAAAATTTTCTGCCCCCTCCCCCAAAGAAAACATATATTACCCTTAAAATGTATGAATAAATAAATGAAAATTAAGACATAACCCAAACATTACAAAAACAAACCCTCCAAAAACCTGTCAATAGTCTGCGTCAACATCATCCTGGGATGATGGGAAGAGTAGTACACTGCACTACTTTAGAAATAAAAATCCCTACCATCTAAATCCCAATGTGTTCCATTTTTTTTTTGTTCCTTTTTCTTATGCGGTTTCATAATCCCTGAGATAAGTAGTTCTGGCCCTAGAGTGTTATATATATTAGCGTCTGTAGCATGTATCAGGAACATGTTATCATACCTGTGTCTTTTTACAGGTGACTGATGTCCGGTGAGAAGTTGAAAGTGACCTATACCCCCGTCAACTGCAAGAAAGGAACCACAGGACAGGTAATTAATATTTATATTAATTACTGATAACAATAAGGCTAGATGTAATATCTAGACCTGCAGAGATGTCATAGTCTCCACCTTATACATGAACATATATGTGTTGTTAATAAGCATATCGTCTATGGACAGCTTCTTATATAACACAACCATGTCTCAGGTACAGAGAATAGGAACATTTATGATCCTTAATATCTGTTTTTTATTTGTAGGAATTCCTTTATCAATATTTAATAGAATAGACCCAACTTACCCCAAGGTTTACAAGTTTCCTTTAGACAAACTGACTGCAGATTTAGAACATAACTGTAATGTAAAAAAAAATCATTAATTTGTTTTTGCTACAAATATATGATTATAAAAATAATGAGAATTAAAAAACTATATATTAAAAGACTATAGCCATAATAATACATAGCCTGTTGAAATAATCATGAAGCGCATAATACAGTGCACTTTAATACTAGTGCAATGTATTATATGAGCGATCTTAAGATCGCTGTTAAAAGTCCCCTTTGTAAAAAAAACGTAAAGGCTAGCTAGGAATTTTCATCAGGAATAACTATTGCCGGAGGTTCCAAGCGTACATTACCGTCATCATAGATGGCAATGTATTCTGCCCGGATCCTATGTAAATGAAGTTAAAAATAAACAATTTATAAAATAATTCACCCCACCCCAACCCCTACAAAAAAATAAATGTTTATATAAAAAAGAATAAAAAAAATAACCCATTTCTCCCCTCACATAAGCTATAATTAAAAATCGGCTGTCAACATAATGCTGACAGCGATAATACACTGCACTATAACACTATTGCAATGTATTATATGGGTGATCACAAGATCACTGGGGAAAGGCCTCTCATCGAATTTGTTAAAAAAAAAGACCAAAAAATAAAAATAAAGAAAAAAAAGTTAAAAAAAATATTCAAACAGAACACCCTAAAAAAAAACATATTAAAAAAAGAAAAAATAATTTTAAACCAAAAACCCGAAATAAAACCCCTGACAATACTGTAACCATACATTGTCTTTTAGAATAATGACAAGAGGCCTAAGACACTAGTGCAGTGTATTCTTACATAGCTATCGAAAGATTGCTGCTCAAAGTCCCTTGATGGGAATAGTTAAAGGAAATTTGTCACCAGTGTCACCTGCACTAACCTGTCGGTACCAACAGATAGTGCAGGTGACAATAATGACAAAGGTCCTTGCCTTGTCCCGTTCCGAGGAGGGGATCTCCGGTAATCTTCTCTGTTAAGCTTCAGCTCTAGGCCCGGCTTGGGGCACGAGTGGAGCTTAGGAATGTCACTGCTGCTACGAGTCCAGCAGAGAGCAGCAGCGGCTAGGGGCATTGGCAGAGCTTAGTGACATCACCGCTGCTGCTCCCTGCTTGGTTCCGCTGCTAAAGAACAGCAGTGGTGATGTCCCTATGCTCCGCCCATGCACCAAGCTGGCCAGAGCTGAAGCTTAACAGAGAAGATCACCGGAGATTCCCGCCACTGAACGGGAAAAGGTAAGTACCGTTGTCACCAGTGTCACCTGCACTGTCTGTCAGTACCGCCACTTTTGTGTAGGTGACACTGGTGACATATTTCCATTAAAAACAATAAAAGAAAAAGAAGGTTAATAAAATAATTAAAAAAGAAAAAAAACTTCTACAAAAATATCCCTAAAAAAACATATTTGGTATGAAATATAAAATTAAGAAAATAGAAAAAATATATAAAAATTCCCCCAAAAACTATATAACCCCATACAAATCCCTCACAATGCCATAACCATGCACTGCCTGTCAGAATAATGCTAAGAGGAATAATACACTGCACCACAATAGTAGTGCAGTGTTTTATAGAAATAATCAGATCTTTGGTGAAAGGTTGCCCTCTAATGGGAATATGGGTGAAAAAAACAACCCATAAAATAAAAGTGTAATAACATGATTTATTGACCCCCCCCTCCCCCACCAACAAAAAAAAGAAAAAGAAAACAGTAGAAAGGCAGAAATGCTTTTGAAAAAAGAAATACACAATAATAATTTATAAAATTTTCTGCCCCCTCCCCCAAAGAAAACATATATTACCCTTAAAATGTATGAATAAATAAATGAAAATTAAGACATAACCCAAACATTACAAAAACAAACCCTCCAAAAACCTGTCAATAGTCTGCGTCAACATCATCCTGGGATGATGGGAAGAGTAGTACACTGCACTACTATAGAAATAAAAATCCCTACCATCTAAATCCCAATGTGTTCCATTTTTTTTTTGTTCCTTTTTCTTATGCGGTTTCATAATCCCTGAGATAAGTAGTTCTGGCCCTAGAGTGTTATATATATTAGCGTCTGTAGCATGTATCAGGAACATGTTATCATACCTGTGTCTTTTTACAGGTGACTGATGTCCGGTGAGAAGGTGAAAGTGACCTATACCCCCGTCAACTGCAAGAAAGGAACCACAGGACAGGTAATTAATATTTATATTAATTACTGATAACAATCAGGCTAGATGTAATATCTAGACCTGCAGAGATGTCATAGTCTCCACCTTATACATGAACATATATGTGTTGTTAATAAGCATATCGTCTATGGACAGCTTCTTATATAACACAACCATGTCTCAGGTACAGAGAATAGGAACATTTATGATCCTTAATATCTGTTTTTTATTTGTAGGAATTCCTTTTTCAATATTTAATAGAATAGACCCAACTTACCCCAAGGTTTACAAGTTTCCTTTAGACAAACTGACTGCAGATTTAGAACATAACTGTAATGTAAAGAAAAATCAATAATTTGTTTTTGCTACAAATATATAATTATAAAAATAATGAGAATTAAAAAACTATATATTAAAAGACTATAGCCATAATAATACATAGCCTGTTGAAATAATCATGAAGCGCATAATACACTGCACTTTAATACTAGTGCAGTGTATTATATGAGCGATCTTAAGATCGCTGTTAAAAGTCCCCTTTGTAAAAAAAAACGTAAAGGCTAGCTAGGAATTTTCATCCGGAATAACTATTGCCGGAGGTTCCAAGCGTACATTACCGTCATCACAGATGGCAATGTATTCTGCCCAGATCCTATGTAAATGAAGTTAAAAATAAACAATTTATAAAATAATTCACCCCACCCCAACCCCTACAAAAAAATTAATGTTTATATAAAAAAGAATTAAAAAAAGATAACCCATTTCTCCCCTCACATAAACTATAATTAAAAATCGGCTGTCAACATAATGCTGACAGCGATAATACACTGCACTATAACACTATTGCAATGTATTATATGGGTGATCACAAGATCACTGGGGAAAGGCCTCTCATCGAATTTGTTAAAAAAAAGACCAAAAAATAAAAAATAAAGAAAAAAAAGTTAAAAAAAATATTCAAACAGAACACCCTAAAAAAAAACATATTAAAAAAAGAAAAAATAATTTTAAACCAAAAACCCAAAATAAAACCCCTGACAATACTGTAACCATACATTGTCTTTTAGAATAATGACAAGAGGCCTAAGACACTAGTGCAGTGTATTATTACATAGCTATCGAAAGATTGCTGCTCAAAGTCCCTTGATGGGAATAGTTAAAGGAAATTTGTCACCAGTGTCACCTGCACTAACCTGTCGGTACCAACAGATAGTGCAGGTGACACTAATGACAACGGTCCTTGCCTTGTCCCGTTCCGTGGAGGGGATCTCCGGTAATCTTCTCTGTTAAGCTTCAGCTCTAGGCCCGGCTTGGGGCACGAGTGGAGCTTAGGAATGTCACTGCTGCTACGAGTCCAGCAGAGAGCAGCAGCGGCTAGGGGCATTGGCAGAGCTTAGTGACATCACCGCTGCTGCTCCCTGCTTGGTCCCGCTGCTAAAGAACAGCAGTGGTGATGTCCCTATGCTCCGTCCATGCACCAAGCTGGCCAGAGCTGAAGCTTAACAGAGAAGATCACCGGAGATTCCCGCGACTGAACGGGAAAAGGTAAGTACCGTTGTCACCAGTGTCACCTGCACTATCTGTCAGTACCACCACTTTTGTGTAGGTGACACTGGTGACATATTTCCATTAAAAACAATAAAAGAAAAAGAAGGTTAATAAAATAATTAAAAAAGAAAAAAAACTTCTACAAAAATATCCCTAAAAAAACATATTTGGTATGAAATATAAAATTAAGAAAATAGAAAAAATATATAAAAATTCCCCCAAAAACTATATAACCCCATACAAATCCCTCACAATGCCATAACCATGCACTGCCTGTCAGAATAATGCTAAGAGGAATAATACACTGCACCACAATAGTAGTGCAGTGTTTTATAGAAATAATCAGATCTTTGGTGAAAGGTTGCCCTCTAATGGGAATATGGGTGAAAAAAACAACCCATAAAATAAAAGTGTAATAACATGATTTATTGACCCCCCCCCTCCCCCACCAACAAAAAAAGAAAAAGAAAACAGTAGAAACGCAGAAATGCTTTTGAAAAAAGAAATGCACAATAATAATTTATAAAATTTTCTGCCCCCTCCCCCAAAGAAAACATATATTACCCTTAAAATGTATGAATAAATAAATGAAAATTAAGACATAACCCAAACATTACAAAAACAAACCCTCTAAAAACCTGTCAATAGTCTGCGTCAACATCATCCTGGGATGATGGGAAGAGTAGTACACTGCACTACTATAGAAATAAAAATCCCTACCATCTAAATCCCAACGTGTTCCATTTTTTTTTTTGTTCCTTTTTCTTATGCGGTTTCATAATCCCTGAGATAAGTAGTTCTGGCCCTAGAGTGTTATATATATTAGCGTCTGTAGCATGTATCAGGAACATGTTATCATACCTGTGTCTTTTTACAGGTGACTGATGTCCGGTGAGAAGGTGAAAGTGACCTATACCCCCGTCAACTGCAAGAAAGGAACCACAGGACAGGTAATTAATATTTATATTAATTACTGATAACAATCAGGCTAGATGTAATATCTAGACCTGCAGAGATGTCATAGTCTCCACCTTATACATGAACATATATGTGTTGTTAATAAGTATATCGTCTATGGACAGCTTCTTATATAACACAACCATGTCTCAGGTACAGAGAATAGGAACATTTATGATCCTTAATATCTGTTTTTTATTTGTAGGAATTCCTTTTTCAATATTTAATAGAATAGACCCAACTTACCCCAAGGTTTACAAGTTTCCTTTAGACAAACTGACTGCAGATTTAGAACATAACTGTAATGTAAAGAAAAATCAATAATTTGTTTTTGCTACAAATATATAATTATAAAAATAATGAAAATTAAAAAACTATATATTAAAAGACTATAGCCATAATAATACATAGCCTGTTGAAATAATCATGAAGCGCATAATACACTGCAATTTAATACTAGTGCAGTGTATTATATGAGCGATCTTAAGATCGCTGTTAAAAGTCCCCTTTGTAAAAAAAACGTAAAGGCTAGCTAGGAATTTTCATCCGGAATAACTATTGCCGGAGGTTCCAAGCGTACATTACCGTCATCACAGATGGCAATGTATTCTGCCCAGATCCTATGTAAATGAAGTTAAAAATAAACAATTTATAAAATAATTCACCCCACCCCAACCCCTACAAAAAAATTAATGTTTATATAAAAAAGAATTAAAAAAAGATAACCCATTTCTCCCCTCACATAAACTATAATTAAAAATCGGCTGTCAACATAATGCTGACAGCGATAATACACTGCACTATAACACTATTGCAATGTATTATATGGGTGATCACAAGATCACTGGGGAAAGGCCTCTCATCGAATTTGTTAAAAAAAAGACCAAAAAATAAAAAATAAAGAAAATAAAGTTAAAAAAAATATTCAAACAGAACACCCTAAAAAAAAACATATTAAAAAAAGAAAAAATAATTTTAAACCAAAAACCCAAAATAAAACCCCTGACAATACTGTAACCATACATTGTCTTTTAGAATAATGACAAGAGGCCTAAGACACTAGTGCAGTGTATTATTACATAGCTATCGAAAGATTGCTGCTCAAAGTCCCTTGATGGGAATAGTTAAAGGAAATTTGTCACCAGTGTCACCTGCACTAACCTGTCGGTACCAACAGATAGTGCAGGTGACACTAATGACAAAGGTCCTGGCCTTGTCCCGTTCCGTGGAGGGGATCTCCGGTAATCTTCTCTGTTAAGCTTCAGCTCTAGGCCCGGCTTGGGGCACGAGTGGAGCTTAGGAATGTCACTGCTGCTACGAGTCCAGCAGAGAGCAGCAGCGGCTAGGGGCATTGGCAGAGCTTAGTGACATCACCGCTGCTGCTCCCTGCTTGGTCCCGCTGCTAAAGAACAGCAGTGGTGATGTCCCTATGCTCCGCCCATGCACAAAGCTGGCCAGAGCTGAAGCTTAACAGAGAAGATCACCGGAGATTCCCGCCACTGAACGGGAAAAGGTAAGTACCGTTGTCACCAGTGTCACCTGCACTGTCAGTACCGCCACTTTTGTGTAGGTGACACTGGTGACATATTTCCATTAAAAACAATAAAAGAAATAGAAGGTTAATAAAATAATTAAAAAAGAAAAAAAACTTCTACAAAAATATCCCTAAAAAAACATATTTGGTATGAAATATAAAATTAAGAAAATAGAAAAAATATATAAAAATTCCCCCAAAAACTATATAACCCCATACAAATCCCTCACAATGCCATAACCATGCACTGCCTGTCAGAATAATGCTAAGAGGAATAATACACTGCACCACAATAGTAGTGCAGTGTTTTATAGAAATAATCAGATCTTTGGTGAAAGGTTGCCCTCTAATGGGAATATGGGTGAAAAAAACAACCCATAAAATAAAAGTGTAATAACATGATTTATTGACCCCCCCCCTCCCCCACCAACAAAAAAAGAAAAAGAAAACAGTAGAAACGCAGAAATGCTTTTGAAAAAAGAAATGCACAATAATAATTTATAAAATTTTCTGCCCCCTCCCCCAAAGAAAACATATATTACCCTTAAAATGTATGAATAAATAAATGAAAATTAAGACATAACCCAAACATTACAAAAACAAACCCTCTAAAAACCTGTCAATAGTCTGCGTCAACATCATCCTGGGATGATGGGAAGAGTAGTACACTGCACTACTATAGAAATAAAAATCCCTACCATCTAAATCCCAATGTGTTCCATTTTTTTTTTTGTTCCTTTTTCTTATGCGGTTTCATAATCCCTGAGATAAGTAGTTCTGGCCCTAGAGTGTTATATATATTAAGGTCTGTAGCATGTATCAGGAACATGTTATCATACCTGTGTCTTTTTACAGGTGACTGATGTCCGGTGAGAAGGTGAAAGTGACCTATACCCCCGTCAACTGCAAGAAAGGAACCACAGGACAGGTAATTAATATTTATATTAATTACTGATAACAATCAGGCTAGATGTAATATCTAGACCTGCAGAGATGTCATAGTCTCCACCTTATACATGAACATATATGTGTTGTTAATAAGCATATCGTCTATGGACAGCTTCTTATATAACACAACCATGTCTCAGGTACAGAGAATAGGAACATTTATGATCCTTAATATCTGTTTTTTATTTGTAGGAATTCCTTTTTCAATATTTAATAGAATAGACCCAACTTACCCCAAGGTTTACAAGTTTCCTTTAGACAAACTGACTGCAGATTTAGAACATAACTGTAATGTAAAGAAAAATCAATAATTTGTTTTTGCTACAAATATATAATTATAAAAATAATGAAAATTAAAAAACTATATATTAAAAGACTATAGCCATAATAATACATAGCCTGTTGAAATAATCATGAAGCGCATAATACACTGCACTTTAATACTAGTGCAGTGTATTATATGAGCGATCTTAAGATCGCTGTTAAAAGTCCCCTTTGTAAAAAAAACGTAAAGGCTAGCTAGGAATTTTCATCCGGAATAACTATTGCCGGAGGTTCCAAGCGTACATTACCGTCATCATAGATGGCAATGTATTCTGCCCGGATCCTATGTAAATGAAGTTAAAAATAAACAATTTATAAAATAATTCACCCCACCCCAACCCCTACAAAAAAATAAATGTTTATATAAAAAAGAATAAAAAAAAAATAACCCATTTCTCCCCTCACATAAGCTATAATTAAAAATCGGCTGTCAACATAATGCTGACAGCGATAATACACTGCACTATAACACTATTGCAATGTATTATATGGGTGATCACAAGATCACTGGGGAAAGGCCTCTCATCGAATTTGTTAAAAAAAAGACCAAAAAATAAAAAATAAAGAAAAAAAAGTTAAAAAAAATATTCAAACAGAACACCCTAAAAAAAAACATATTAAAAAAAGAAAAAATAATTTTAAACCAAAAACCCGAAATAAAACCCCTGACAATACTGTAACCATACATTGTCTTTTAGAATAATGACAAGAGGCCTAAGACACTAGTGCAGTGTATTATTACATAGCTATCGAAAGATTGCTGCTCAAAGTCCCTTGATGGGAATAGTTAAAGGAAATTTGTCACCAGTGTCACCTGCACTAACCTGTCGGTACCAACAGATAGTGCAGGTGACACTAATGACAAAGGTCCTGGCCTTGTCCCGTTCCGTGGAGGGGATCTCCGGTAATCTTCTCTGTTAAGCTTCAGCTCTAGGCCCGGCTTGGGGCACGAGTGGAGCTTAGGAATGTCACTGCTGCTACGAGTCCAGCAGAGAGCAGCAGCGGCTAGGGGCATTGGCAGAGCTTAGTGACATCACCGCTGCTGCTCCCTGCTAGGTCCCGCTGCTAAAGAACAGCAGTGGTGATGTCCCTATGCTCCGCCCATGCACAAAGCTGGCCAGAGCTGAAGCTTAACAGAGAAGATCACCGGAGATTCCCGCCACTGAACGGGAAAAGGTAAGTACCGTTGTCACCAGTGTCACCTGCACTATCTGTCAGTACCGCCACTTTTGTGTAGGTGACACTGGTGACATATTTCCATTAAAAACAATAAAAGAAAAAGAAGGTTAATAAAATAATTAAAAATGAAAAAAAACTTCTACAAAAATATCCCTAAAAAAACATATTTGGTATGAAATATAAAATTAAGAAAATAGAAAAAATATATAAAAATTCCCCCAAAAACTATATAACCCCATACAAATCCCTCACAATGCCATAACCATGCACTGCCTGTCAGAATAATGCTAAGAGGAATAATACACTGCACCACAATAGTAGTGCAGTGTTTTATAGAAATAATCAGATCTTTGGTGAAAGGTTGCCCTCTAATGGGAATATGGGTGAAAAAAACAACCCATAAAATAAAAGTGTAATAACATGATTTATTGACCCCCCCCCCTCCCCCACCAACAAAAAAAGAAAAAGAAAACAGTAGAAAGGCAGAAATGCTTTTGAAAAAAGAAATACACAATAATAATTTATAAAATTTTCTGCCCCCTCCCCCAAAGAAAACATACATTACCCTTAAAATGTATGAATAAATAAATGAAAATTAAGACATAACCCAAACATTACAAAAACAAACCCTCCAAAAACCTGTCAATAGTCTGCGTCAACATCATCCTGGGATGATGGGAAGAGTAGTACACTGCACTACTATAGAAATAAAAATCCCTACCATCTAAATCCCAATGTGTTCCATTTTTTTTTTTTTGTTCCTTTTTCTTATGCGGTTTCATAATCCCTGAGATAAGTAGTTCTGGCCCTAGAGTGTTATATATATTAGCGTCTGTAGCATGTATCAGGAACATGTTATCATACCTGTGTCTTTTTACAGGTGACTGATGTCCGGTGAGAAGGTGAAAGTGACCTATACCCCCGTCAACTGCAAGAAAGGAACCACAGGACAGGTAATTAATATTTATATTAATTACTGATAACAATCAGGCTAGATGTAATATCTAGACCTGCAGAGATGTCATAGTCTCCACCTTATACATGAACATATATGTGTTGTTAATAAGCATATCGTCTATGGACAGCTTCTTATATAACACAACCATGTCTCAGGTACAGAGAATAGGAACATTTATGATCCTTAATATCTGTTTTTTATTTGTAGGAATTCCTTTTTCAATATTTAATAGAATAGACCCAACTCACCCCAAGGTTTACAAGTTTCCTTTAGACAAACTGACTGCAGATTTAGAACATAACTGTAATGTAAAGAAAAATCAATAATTTGTTTTTGCTACAAATATATAATTATAAAAATAATGAGAATTAAAAAACTATATATTAAAAGACTATAGCCATAATAATACATAGCCTGTTGAAATAATCATGAAGCGCATAATACACTGCACTTTAATACTAGTGCAGTGTATTATATGAGCGATCTTAAGATCGCTGTTAAAAGTCCCCTTTGTACAAAAAACGTAAAGGCTAGCTAGGAATTTTCATCCGGAATAACTATTGCCAGAGGTTCCAAGCGTACATTACCGTCATCATAGATGGCAATGTATTCTGCCCGGATCCTATGTAAATGAAGTTAAAAATAAACAATTTATAAAATAATTCACCCCACCCCAACCCCTACAAAAAAATTAATGTTTATATAAAAAAGAATAAAAAAAAAATAACCCATTTCTCCCCTCACATAAGCTATAATTAAAAATCGGCTGTCAACATAATGCTGACAGCGATAATACGCTGCACTATAACACTATTGCAATGTATTATATGGGTGATCACAAGATCACTGGGGAAAGGGCTCTCATCGAATTTGTTAAAAAAAAAGACCAAAAAATAAAAAATAAAGAAAAAAAAGTTAAAAAAAATATTCAAACAGAACACTCTAAAAAAACACATATTAAAAAAAGAAAAAATAATTTTAAACCAAAAACCCGAAATAAAACCCCTGACAATACTGTAACCATACATTGTCTTTTAGAATAATGACAAGAGGCCTAAGACACTAGTGCAGTGTATTATTACATAGTTATAGAAAGATTGCTGCTCAAAGTCCCTTGATGGGAATAGTTAAAGGAAATTTGTCACCAGTGTCACCTGCACTAACCTGTCGGTACCAACAGATAGTGCAGGTGACACTAATGACAAAGGTCCTTGCCTTGTCCCGTTCCGTGGAGGGGATCTCCGGTAATCTTCTCTGTTAAGCTTCAGCTCTAGGCCCGGTTTGGGGCACGAGTGGAGCTTAGGAATGTCACTGCTGCTACGAGTCCAGCAGAGAGCAGCAGCGGCTAGGGGCATTGGCAGAGCTTCGTGACATCACCGCTGCTGCTCCCTGCTTGGTCCCGCTGCTAAAGAACAGCAGTGGTGATGTCCCTATGCTCCGCCCATGCACAAAGCTGGCCAGAGCTGAAGCTTAACAGAGAAGATCACCGGAGATTCCCGCCACTGAACGGGAAAAGGTAAGTACCGTTGTCACCAGTGTCACCTGCACTATCTATCAGTACCGCCACTTTTGTGTAGGTGACACTGGTGACATATTTCCATTAAAAACAATAAAAGAAAAAGAAGGTTAATAAAATAATTAAAAAAGAAAAAAAACTTCTACAAAAATATCCCTAAAAAAACATATTTGGTATGAAATATAAAATTAAGAAAATAGAAAAAATATATAAAAATTCCCCCAAAAACTATATAACCCCATACAAATCCCTCACAATGCCATAACCATGCACTGCCTGTCAGAATAATGCTAAGAGGAATAATACACTGCACCACAATAGTAGTGCAGTGTTTTATAGAAATAATCAGATCTTTGGTGAAAGGTTGCCCTCTAATGGGAATATGGGTGAAAAAAACAACCCATAAAATAAAAGTGTAATAACATGATTTATTGACCCCCCCTCCCCCACCAACAAAAAAAAGAAAAAGAAAACAGTAGAAAGGCAGAAATGCTTTTGAAAAAAGAAATACACAATAATAATTTATAAAATTTTCTGCCCCCTCCCCCAAAGAAAACATATATTACTCTTAAAATGTATGAATAAATAAATGAAAATTAAGACATAACCCAAACATTACAAAAACAAACCCTCCAAAAACCTGTCAATAGTCTGCGTCAACATCATCCTGGGATGATGGGAAGAGTAGTACACTGCACTACTATAGAAATAAAAATCCCTACCATCTAAATCCCAATGTGTTCCATTTTTATTTTTTTGTTCCTTTTTCTTATGCGGTTTCATAATCCCTGAGATAAGTAGTTCTGGCCCTAGAGTGTTATATATATTAGCTTCTGTAGCATGTATCAGGAACATGTTATCATACCTGTGTCTTTTTACAGGTGACTGATGTCCGGTGAGAAGGTGAAAGTGACCTATACCCCCTCAACTGCAAGAAAGGAACCACAGGACAGGTAATTAATATTTATATTAATTACTGATAACAATCAGGCTAGATGTAATATCTAGACCTGCAGAGATGTCATAGTCTCCACCTTATACATGAACATATATGTGTTGTTAATAAGCATATCGTCTATGGACAGCTTCTTATATAACACAACCATGTCTCAGGTACAGAGAATAGGAACATTTATGATCCTTAATATCTGTTTTTTATTTGTAGGAATTCCTTTATCAATATTTAATAGAATAGACCCAACTTACCCCAAGGTTTACAAGTTTCCTTTAGACAAACTGACTGCAGATTTAGAACATAACTGTAATGTAAAGAAAAATCTATAATTTGTTTTTGCTACAAATATATAATTATAAAAATAATGAGAATTAAAAAACTATATATTAAAAGACTATAGCCATAATAATACATAGCCTGTTGAAATAATCATGAAGCGCATAATACACTGCACTTTAATACTAGTGCAGTGTATTATATGAGCGATCTTAAGATCGCTGTTAAAAGTCCCCTTTGTAAAAAAAACATGTAAAGGCTAGCTAGGAATTTTCATCCGGAATAACTATTGCTGGAGGTTCCAAGCGTACATTACCGTCATCATAGATGGCAATGTATTCTGCCCGGATCCTATGTAAATGAAGTTAAAAATAAACAATTTATAAAATAATTCACCCCACCCCAACCCCTACAAAAAAATAAATGTTTATATAAAAAAGAATAAAAAAAAATAACCCATTTCTCCCCTCACATAAGCTATAATTAAAAATCGGCTGTCAACATAATGCTGACAGCGATAATACGCTGCACTATAACACTATTGCAATGTATTATAAGGGTGATCACAAGATCACTGGGGAAAGGGCTCTCATCGAATTTGTTAAAAAAAAGACCAAAAAATAAAAAATAAAGAAAAAAAAGTTAAAAAAAATATTCAAACAGAACACCCTAAAAAAAACATATTAAAAAAAGAAAAAATAATTTTAAACCAAAAACCCGAAATAAAACCCCTGACAATACTGTAACCATACATTGTCTTTTAGAATAATGACAAGAGGCCTAAGACACTAGTGCAGTGTATTATTACATAGTTATAGAAAGATTGCTGCTCAAAGTCCCTTGATGGGAATAGTTAAAGGAAATTTGTCACCAGTGTCACCTGCACTAACCTGTCGGTACCAACAGATAGTGCAGGTGACACTAATGACAAAGGTCCTTGCCTTGTCCCGTTCCGTGGAGGGGATCTCCGGTAATCTTCTCTGTTAAGCTTCAGCTCTAGGCCCGTCTTGGGGCACGAGTGGAGCTTAGGAATGTCACTGCTGCTACGAGTCCAGCAGAGAGCAGCAGCGGCTAGGGGCATTGGCAGAGCTTCGTGACATCACCGCTGCTGCTCCCTGCTTGGTCCCGCTGCTAAAGAACAGCAGTGGTGATGTCCCTATGCTCCGCCCATGCACAAAGCTGGCCAGAGCTGTAGCTTAACAGAGAAGATCACCGGAGATTCCCGCCACTGAACGGGAAAAGGTAAGTACCGTTGTCACCAGTGTCACCTGCACTATCTGTCAGTACCGCCACTTTTGTGTAGGTGACACTGGTGACATATTTCCATTAAAAACAATAAAAGAAAAAGAAGGTTAATAAAATAATTAAAAAAGAAAAAAAACTTCTACAAAAATATCCCTAAAAAAACATATTTGGTATGAAATATAAAATTAAGAAAATAGAAAAAATATATAAAAATTCCCCCAAAAACTATATAACCCCATACAAATCCCTCACAATGCCATAACCATGCACTGCCTGTCAGAATAATGCTAAGAGGAATAATACACTGCACCACAATAGTAGTGCAGTGTTTTATAGAAATAATCAGATCTTTGGTGAAAGGTTGCCCTCTAATGGGAATATGGGTGAAAAAAACAACCCATAAAATAAAAGTGTAATAACATGATTTATTGACCCCCCCCCTCCCCCACCAACAAAAAAAGAAAAAGAAAACAGTAGAAAGGCAGAAATGCTTTTGAAAAAAGAAATACACAATAATAATTTATAAAATTTTCTGCCCCCTCCCCCAAAGAAAACATATATTACCCTTAAAATGTATGAATAAATAAATGAAAATTAAGACATAACCCAAACATTACAAAAACAAACCCTCCAAAAACCTGTCAATAGTCTGCGTCAACATCATCCTGGGATGATGGGAAGAGTAGTACACTGCACTACTATAGAAATAAAAATCCCTACCATCTAAATCCCAATGTGTTCCATTTTTTTTTTGTTCCTTTTTCTTATGCGGTTTCATAATCCCTGAGATAAGTAGTTCTGGCCCTAGAGTGTTATATATATTAGCGTCTGTAGCATGTATCAGGAACATGTTATCATACCTGTGTCTTTTTACAGGTGACTGATGTCCGGTGAGAAGGTGAAAGTGACCTATACCCCCGTCAACTGCAAGAAAGGAACCACAGGACAGGTAATTAATATTTATATTAATTACTGATAACAATCAGGCTAGATGTAATATCTAGACCTGCAGAGATGTCATAGTCTCCAACTTATACATGAACATATATGTGTTGTTAATAAGCATATCGTCTATGGACAGCTTCTTATATAACACAACCATGTCTCAGGTACAGAGAATAGGAACATTTATGATCCTTAATATCTGTTTTTTATTTGTAGGAATTCCTTTTTCAATATTTAATAGAATAGACCCAACTTACCCAAAGGTTTACAAGTTTCCTTTAGACAAACTGACTGCAGATTTAGAACATAACTGTAATGTAAAGAAAAATCAATAATTTGTTTTTGCTACAAATATATAATTATAAAAATAATGAGAATTAAAAAACTATATATTAAAAGACTATAGCCATAATAATACATAGCCTGTTGAAATAATCATGAAGCGCATAATACACTGCACTTCAATACTAGTGCAGTGTATTATATGAGCGATCTTAAGATCGCTGTTAAAAGTCCCCTTTGTAAAAAAAAACGTAAAGGCTAGCTAGGAATTTTCATCCGGAATAACTATTGCCGGAGGTTCCAAGCGTACATTACCGTCATCACAGATGGCAATGTATTCTGCCCAGATCCTATGTAAATGAAGTTAAAAATAAACAATTTATAAAATAATTCACCCCACCCCAACCCCTACAAAAAAATTAATGTTTATATAAAAAAGAATTAAAAAAAAATAACCCATTTCTCCCCTCACATAAACTATAATTAAAAATCGGCTGTCAACATAATGCTGACAGCGATAATACACTGCACTATAACACTATTGCAATGTATTATATGGGTGATCACAAGATCATTGGGGAAAGGCCTCTCATCGAATTTGTTAAAAAAAAGACCAAAAAATAAAAAATAAAGAAAAAAAAGTTAAAAAAAATATTCAAACAGAACACCCTAAAAAAAAACATATTAAAAAAAGAAAAAATAATTTTAAACCAAAAACCCAAAATAAAACCCCTGACAATACTGTAACCATACATTGTCTTTTAGAATAATGACAAGAGGCCTAAGACACTAGTGCAGTGTATTATTACATAGCTATCGAAAGATTGCTGCTCAAAGTCCCTTGATGGGAATAGTTAAAGGAAATTTGTCACCAGTGTCACCTGCACTAACCTGTCGGTACCAACAGATAGTGCAGGTGACACTAATGACAACGGTCCTTGCCTTGTCCCGTTCCGTGGAGGGGATCTCCGGTAATCTTCTCTGTTAAGCTTCAGCTCTAGGCCCGGCTTGGGGCACGAGTGGAGCTTAGGAATGTCACTGCTGCTACGAGTCCAGCAGAGAGCAGCAGCGGCTAGGGGCATTGGCAGAGCTTAGTGACATCACCGCTGCTGCTCCCTGCTTGGTCCCGCTGCTAAAGAACAGCAGTGGTGATGTCCCTATGCTCCGTCCATGCACCAAGCTGGCCAGAGCTGAAGCTTAACAGAGAAGATCACCGGAGATTCCCGCCACTGAACGGGAAAAGGTAAGTACCGTTGTCACCAGTGTCACCTGCACTGTCAGTACCGCCACTTTTGTGTAGGTGACACTGGTGACATATTTCCATTAAAAACAATAAAAGAAATAGAAGGTTAATAAAATAATTAAAAAAGAAAAAAAACTTCTACAAAAATATCCCTAAAAAAACATATTTGGTATGAAATATAAAATTAAGAAAATAGAAAAAATATATAAAAATTCCCCCAAAAACTATATAACCCCATACAAATCCCTCACAATGCCATAACCATGCACTGCCTGTCAGAATAATGCTAAGAGGAATAATACACTGCACCACAATAGTAGTGCAGTGTTTTATAGAAATAATCAGATCTTTGGTGAAAGGTTGCCCTCTAATGGGAATATGGGTGAAAAAAACAACCCATAAAATAAAAGTGTAATAACATGATTTATTGACCCCCCCCCTCCCCCACCAACAAAAAAAGAAAAAGAAAACAGTAGAAACGCAGAAATGCTTTTGAAAAAAGAAATGCACAATAATAATTTATAAAATTTTCTGCCCCCTCCCCCAAAGAAAACATACATTACCCTTAAAATGTATGAATAAATAAATGAAAATTAAGACATAACCCAAACATTACAAAAACAAACCCTCTAAAAACCTGTCAATAGTCTGCGTCAACATCATCCTGGGATGATGGGAAGAGTAGTACACTGCACTACTATAGAAATAAAAATCCCTACCATCTAAATCCCAACGTGTTCCATTTTTTTTTTTGTTCCTTTTTCTTATGCGGTTTCATAATCCCTGAGATAAGTAGTTCTGGCCCTAGAGTGTTATATATATTAGCGTCTGTAGCATGTATCAGGAACATGTTATCATACCTGTGTCTTTTTACAGGTGACTGATGTCCGGTGAGAAGGTGAAAGTGACCTATACCCCCGTCAACTGCAAGAAAGGAACCACAGGACAGGTAATTAATATTTATATTAATTACTGATAACAATCAGGCTAGATGTAATATCTAGACCTGCAGAGATGTCATAGTCTCCACCTTATACATGAACATATATGTGTTGTTAATAAGCATATCGTCTATGGACAGCTTCTTATATAACACAACCATGTCTCAGGTACAGAGAATAGGAACATTTATGATCCTTAATATCTGTGTTTTATTTGTAGGAATTCCTTTTTCAATATTTAATAGAATAGACCCAACTTACCCCAAGGTTTACAAGTTTCCTTTAGACAAACTGACTGCAGATTTAGAACATAACTGTAATGTAAAGAAAAATCAATAATTTGTTTTTGCTACAAATATATAATTATAAAAATAATGAAAATTAAAAAACTATATATTAAAAGACTATAGCCATAATAATACATAGCCTGTTGAAATAATCATGAAGCGCATAATACACTGCACTTTAATACTAGTGCAGTGTATTATATGAGCGATCTTAAGATCGCTGTTAAAAGTCCCCTTTGTAAAAAAAACGTAAAGGCTAGCTAGGAATTTTCATCCGGAATAACTATTGCCGGAGGTTCCAAGCGTACATTACCGTCATCATAGATGGCAATGTATTCTGCCCGGATCCTATGTAAATGAAGTTAAAAATAAACAATTTATAAAATAATTCACCCCACCCCAACCCCTACAAAAAAATAAATGTTTATATAAAAAAGAATTAAAAAAAAACATTTCTCCCCTCACATAAGCTATAATTAAAAATCGGCTGTCAACATAATGCTGACAGCGATAATACGCTGCACTATAACACTATTGCAATGTATTATATGGGTGATCACAAGATCACTGGGGAAAGGGCTCTCATCGAATTTGTTAAAAAAAAGACCAAAAAATAAAAAATAAAGAAAAAAAAGTTAAAAAAAATATTCAAACAGAACACCCTAAAAAAAAACATATTAAAAAAATAAAAAATAATTTTAAACCAAAAACCCGAAATAAAACCCCTGACAATACTGTAACCATACATTGTCTTTTAGAATAATGACAAGAGGCCTAAGACACTAGTGCAGTGTATTATTACATAGTTATAGAAAGATTGCTGCTCAAAGTCCCTTGATGGGAATAGTTAAAGGAAATTTGTCACCAGTGTCACCTGCACTAACCTGTCGGTACCAACAGATAGTGCAGGTGACACTAATGACAAAGGTCCTTGCCTTGTCCCGTTCCGTGGAGGGGATCTCCGGTAATCTTCTCTGTTAAGCTTCAGCTCTAGGCCCGGCTTGGGGCACGAGTGGAGCTTAGGAATGTCACTGCTGCTACGAGTCCAGCAGAGAGCAGCAGCGGCTAGGGGCATTGGCAGAGCTTAGTGACATCACCGCTGCTGCTCCCTGCTTGGTCCCGCTGCTAAAGAACAGCAGTGGTGATGTCCCTATGCTCCGTCCATGCACCAAGCTGGCCAGAGCTGAAGCTTAACAGAGAAGATCACCGGAGATTCCCGCAACTGAACGGGAAAAGGTAAGTACCGTTGTCACCAGTGTCACCTGCACTATCTGTCAGTACCGCCACTTTTGTGTAGGTGACACTGGTGACATATTTCCATTAAAAACAATAAAAGAAAAAGAAGGTTAATAAAATAATTAAAAAAGAAAAAAAACTTCTACAAATATATCCCTAAAAAAACATATTTGGTATGAAATATAAAATTAAGAAAATAGAAAAAATATATAAAAATTCCCCCAAAAACGATATAACCCCATACAAATCCCTCACAATGCCATAACCATACACTGCCTGTCAGAATACTGCTAAGAGGAATAATACACTGCACCACAATAGTAGTGCAGTGTTTTATAGAAATAATCAGATCTTTGGTGAAAGGTTGCCCTCTAATGGGAATATGGGTGAAAAAAACAACCCATAAAATAAAAGTGTAATAACATGATTTATTGACCCCCCCCCCCTCCCCCACCAACAAAAAAAGAAAAAGAAAACAGTATAAAGGCAGAAATGCTTTTGAAAAAAGAAATACACAATAATAATTTATAAAATTTTCTGCCCCCTCCCCCAAAGAAAACATATATTACCCTTAAAATGTATGAATAAATAAATGAAAATTAAGACATAACCCAAACATTACAAAAACAAACCCTCCAAAAACCTGTCAATAGTCTGCGTCAACATCATCCTGGGATGATGGGAGGAGTAGTACACTGCACTACTATAGAAATAAAAATCCCTACCATCTAAATCCCAATGTGTTCCATTTTTTTTTTTTGTTCCTTTTTCTTATGCGGTTTCATAATCCCTGAGATAAGTAGTTCTGGCCCTAGAGTGTTATATATATTAGCGTCTGTAGCATGTATCAGGAACATGTTATCATACCTGTGTCTTTTTACAGGTGACTGATGTCCGGTGAGAAGGTGAAAGTGACCTATACCCCCGTCAACTGCAAGAAAGGAACCACAGGACAGGTAATTAATATTTATATTAATTACTGATAACAATCAGGCTAGATGTAATATCTAGACCTGCAGAGATGTCATAGTCTCCACCTTATACATGAACATATATGTGTTGTTAATAAGCATATCGTCTATGGACAGCTTCTTATATAACACAACCATGTCTCAGGTACAGAGAATAGGAACATTTATGATCCTTAATATCTGTTTTTTATTTGTAGGAATTCCTTTTTCAATATTTAATAGAATAGACCCAACTTACCCCAAGGTTTACAAGTTTCCTTTAGACAAACTGACTGCAGATTTAGAACATAACTGTAATGTAAAGAAAAATCAATAATTTGTTTTTGCTACAAATATATAATTATAAAAATAATGAGAATTAAAAAACTATATATTAAAAGACTATAGCCATAATAATACATAGCCTGTTGAAATAATCATGAAGCGCATAATACACTGCACTTTAATACTAGTGCAGTGTATTATATGAGCGATCTTAAGATCGCTGTTAAAAGTCCCCTTTGTAAAAAAAACGTAAAGGCTAGCTAGGAATTTTCATCCGGAATAACTATTGCCGGAGGTTCCAAGCGTACATTACCGTCATCATAGATGGCAATGTATTCTGCCCGGATCCTATGTAAATGAAGTTAAAAATAAACAATTTATAAAATAATTCACCCCACCCCAACCCCTACAAAAAAATAAATGTTTATATAAAAAAGAATAAAAAAAAAATAACCCATTTCTCCCCTCACATAAACTATAATTAAAAATCGGCTGTCAACATAATGCTGACAGCGATAATACACTGCACTATAACACTATTGCAATGTATTATATGGGTGATCACAAGATCACTGGGGAAAGGCCTCTCATCGAATTTGTTAAAAAAAAAGACCAAAAAATAAAAAATAAAGAAAAAAAAGTTAAAAAAAATATTCAAACAGAACACCCTAAAAAAAACATATTAAAAAAAGAAAAAATAATTTTAAACCAAAAACCCAAAATAAAACCCCTGACAATACTGTAACCATACATTGTCTTTTAGAATAATGACAAGAGGCCTAAGACACTAGTGCAGTGTATTATTACATAGCTATCGAAAGATTGCTGCTCAAAGTCCCTTGATGGGAATAGTTAAAGGAAATTTGTCACCAGTGTCACCTGCACTAACCTGTCGGTACCAACAGATAGTGCAGGTGACACTAATGACAAAGGTCCTTGCCTTGTCCCGTTCCGTGGAGGGGATCTCCGGTAATCTTCTCTGTTAAGCTTCAGCTCTAGGCCCGGCTTGGGGCACGAGTGGCGCTTAGGAATGTCACTGCTGCTACGAGTCCAGCAGAGAGCAGCAGCGGCTAGGGGCATTGGCAGAGCTTAGTGACATCACCGCTGCTGCTCCCTGCTTGGTCCCGCTGCTAAAGAACAGCAGTGGTGATGTCCCTATGCTCCGTCCATGCACCAAGCTGGCCAGAGCTGAAGCTTAACAGAGAAGATCACCGGAGATTCCCGAAACTGAACGGGAAAAGGTAAGTACCGTTGTCACCAGTGTCACCTGCACTATCTGTCAGTACCGCCACTTTTGTGTAGGTGACACTGGTGACATATTTCCATTAAAAACAATAAAAGAAAAAGAAGGTTAATAAAATAATTAAAAAAGAAAAAAAACTTCTACAAATATATCCCTAAAAAAACATATTTGCTATGAAATATAAAATTAAGAAAATAGAAAAAATATATAAAAATTCCCCCAAAAACTATATAACCCCATACAAATCCCTCACAATGCCATAACCATACACTGCCTGTCAGAATACTGCTAAGAGGAATAATACACTGCACCACAATAGTAGTGCAGTGTTTTATAGAAATAATCAGATCTTTGGTGAAAGGTTGCCCTCTAATGGGAATATGGGTGAAAAAAACAACCCATAAAATAAAAGTGTAATAACATGATTTATTGACCCCCCCCACCTCCCCCACCAACAAAAAAAGAAAAAGAAAACAGTATAAAGGCAGAAATGCTTTTGAAAAAAGAAATACACAATAATAATTTATAAAATTTTCTGCCCCCTCCCCCAAAGAAAACATATATTACCCTTAAAATGTATGAATAAATAAATGAAAATTAAGACATAACCCAAACATTACAAAAACAAACCCTCCAAAAACCTGTCAATAGTCTGCGTCAACATCATCCTGGGATGATGGGAGGAGTAGTACACTGCACTACTATAGAAATAAAAATCCCTATCATCTAAATCCCAATGTGTTCCATTTTTTTTGTTCCTTTTTCTTATGCGGTTTCATAATCCCTGAGATAAGTAGTTCTGACCCTAGAGTGTTATATATATTAGCGTCTGTAGCATGTATCAGGAACATGTTATCATACCTGTGTCTTTTTACAGGTGACTGATGTCCGGTGAGAAGGTGAAAGTGACCTATACCCCCGTCAACTGCAAGAAAGGAACCACAGGACAGGTAATTAATATTTATATTAATTACTGATAACAATCAGGCTAGATGTAACATCTAGACCTGCAGAGATGTCATAGTCTCCACCTAATACATGAATATATATGTGTTGTTAATAAGCATATCGTCTATTGACAGCTTCTTATATAACACAACCATGTCTCAGGTACAGAGAATAGGAACATTTATGATCCTTAATATCTGTTTTTTATTTGTAGGAATTCCTTTATCAATATTTAATAGAATAGACCCAACTTACCCCAAGGTTTACAAGTTTCCTTTAGACAAACTGACTGCAGATTTAGAACATAACTGTAATGTAAAGAAAAATCTATAATTTGTTTTTGCTACAAATATATAATTATAAAAATAATGAGAATTAAAAAACTATATATTAAAAGACTATAGCCATAATAATACATAGCCTGTTGAAATAATCATGAAGCGCATAATACACTGCACTTTAATACTAGTGCAGTGTATTATATGAGCAATCTTAAGATCGCTGTTAAAAGTCCCCTTTGTAAAAAAAAATGTAAAGGCTAGCTAGGAATTTTCATCAGGAATAACTATTGCCGGAGGTTCCAAGCGTACATTACCGTCATCATAGATGGCAATGTATTCTGCCCGGATCCTATGTAAATGAAGTTAAAAATAAACAATTTATAAAATAATTCACCCCACCCCAACCCCTACAAAAAATAAATGTTTATATAAAAAAGAATAAAAAAAAAATAACCCATTTCTCCCCTCACATAAGCTATAATTAAAAATCGGCTGTCAACATAATGCTGACAGCGATAATACACTGCACTATAACACTATTGCAATGTATTATATGGGTGATCACAAGATCACTGGGGAAAGGCCTCTCATCAAATTTGTTAAAAAAAAAAAAGACCAAAAAATAAAAAATAAAGAAAAAAAAGTTTAAAAAAAATTTTCAAACAGAACACCCTAAAAAATAAATATTAAAAAAAGAAAAAATAATTTTAAACCAAAAACCCGAAATAAAACCCCTGACAATACTTTAACCATACATTGTCTTTTAGAATAATGACAAGAGGCCTAAGACACTAGTGCAGTGTATTCTTACATAGCTATCGAAAGATTGCTGCTCAAAGTCCCTTGATGGGAATAGTTAAAGGAAATTTGTCACCAGTGTCACCTGCACTAACCTGTCGGTACCAACAGATAGTGCAGGTGACACTAATGACAAAGGTCCTTGCCTTGTCCCGTTCCGTGGAGGGGATCTCCGGTAATCTTCTCTGTTAAGCTTCAGCTCTGGGCCCGGCTTGGGGCACGAGTGGAGCTTAGGAATGTCACTGCTGCTACGAGTCCAGCAGAGAGCAGCAGCGGCTAGGGGCATTGGCAGAGCTTCGTGACATCACCGCTGCTGCTCCCTGCTTGGTCCCGCTGCTAAAGAACAGCAGTGGTGATGTCCCTATGCTCCGCCCATGCACCAAGCTGGCCAGAGCTGAAGCTTAACAGAGAAGATCACCGGAGATTCCCGCCACTGAACGGGAAAAGGTAAGTACCGTTGTCACCAGTGTCACCTGCACTGTCAGTACCGCCACTTTTGTGTAGGTGACACTGGTGACATATTTCCATTAAAAACAATAAAAGAAATAGAAGGTTAATAAAATAATTAAAAAAGAAAAAAAAACTTCTACAAAAATATCCCTAAAAAAACATATTTGGTATGAAATATAAAATTAAGAAAATAGAAAAAATATATAAAAATTCCCCCAAAAACTATATAACCCCATACAAATCCCTCACAATGCCATAACCATGCACTGCCTGTCAGAATAATGCTAAGAGGAATAATACACTGCACCACAATAGTAGTGCAGTGTTTTATAGAAATAATCAGATCTTTGGTGAAAGGTTGCCCTCTAATGGGAATATGGGTGAAAAAAACAACCCATAAAATAAAAGTGTAATAACATGATTTATTGACCCCCCCCCCCTTCCCCCACCAACAAAAAAAGAAAAAGAAAACAGTAGAAACGCAGAAATGCTTTTGAAAAAAGAAATGCACAATAATAATTTATAAAATTTTCTGCCCCCTCCCCCAAAGAAAACATATATTACCCTTAAAATGTATGAATAAATAAATGAAAATTAAGACATAACCCAAACATTACAAAAACAAACCCTCCAAAAACCTGTCAATAGTCTGCGTCAACATCATCCTGGGATGATGGGAGGAGTAGTACACTGCACTACTATAGAAATAACAATCCCTATCATCTAAATCCCAATGTGTTCCATTTTTTTTTTGTTCCTTTTTCTTATGCGGTTTCATAATCCCTGAGATAAGTAGTTCTGGCCCTAGAGTGTTATATATATTAGCGTCTGTAGCATGTATCAGGAACATGTTATCATACCTGTGTCTTTTTACAGGTGACTGATGTCCGGTGAGAAGGTGAAAGTGACCTATACCCCCGTCAACTGCAAGAAAGGAACCACAGGACAGGTAATTAATATTTATATTAATTACTGATAACAATAAGGCTAGATGTAATATCTAGACCTGCAGAGATGTCATAGTCTCCAATTATACATGAACATATATGTGTTGTTAATAAGCATATCGTCTATGGACAGCTTCTTATATAACACAACCATGTCTCAGGTACAGAGAATAGGAACATTTATGATCCTTAATATCTGTTTTTTATTTGTAGGAATTCCTTTATCAAAATTTAATAGAATAGACCCAACTTACCCAAGGTTTACAAGTTTCCTTTAGACAAACTGACTGCAGATTTAGAACATAACTGTAATGTAAAGAAAAATCTATAATTTGTTTTTGCTACAAATATATAATTATAAAAATAATGAGAATTAAAAAACTATATATTAAAAGACTATAGCCATAATAATACATAGCCTGTTGAAATAATCATGAAGCGCATAATACACTGCACTTTAATACTAGTGCAGTGTATTATATGAGCGATCTTAAGATCGCTGTTAAAAGTCCCCTTTGTAAAAAAAAATGTAAAGGCTAGCTAGGAATTTTCATCAGGAATAACTATTGCCGGAGGTTCCAAGCGTACATTACCGTCATCATAGATGGCAATGTATTCTGCCCGGATCCTATGTAAATGAAGTTAAAAATAAACAATTTATAAAATAATTCACCCCACCCCAACCCCTACAAAAAAATAAATGTTTATATAAAAAAGAATAAAAAAAAAAATAACCCATTTCTCCCCTCACATAAGCTATAATTAAAAATCGGCTGTCAACATAATGCTGACAGCGATAATACACTGCACTATAACACTATTGCAATGTATTATATGGGTGATCACAAGATCACTGGGGAAAGGCCTCTCATCGAATTTGTTAAAAAAAAAAAGACCAAAAAATAAAAAATAAAGAAAAAAAAGTAAAAAAAAATTTTCAAACAGAACACCCTAAATAAAAAATATTAAAAAAAGAAAAAATAATTTTAAACCAAAAACCCGAAATAAAACCCCTGACAATACTGTAACCATACATTGTCTTTTAGAATAATGACAAGAGGCCTAAGACACTAGTGCAGTGTATTCTTACATAGCTATCGAAAGATTGCTGCTCAAAGTCCCTTGATGGGAATAGTTAAAGGAAATTTGTCACCAGTGTCACCTGCACTAACCTGTCGGTACCAACAGATAGTGCAGGTGACACTAATGACAAAGGTCCTTCCCTTGTCCCGTTCCGTGGAGGGGATCTCCGGTAATCTTCTCTGTTAAGCTTCAGCTCTGGGCCCGGCTTGGGGCACGAGTGGAGCTTAGGAATGTCACTGCTGCTACGAGTCCAGCAGAGAGCAGCAGCGGCTAGGGGCATTGGCAGAGCTTAGTGACATCACCGCTGCTGCTCCCTGCTTGGTCCCGCTGCTAAAGAACAGCAGTGGTGATGTCCCTATGCTCCGCCCATGCTCCAAGCTGGCCAGAGCTGAAGCTTAACAGAGAAGATCACCGGAGATTCCCGCCACTGAACGGGAAAAGGTAAGTACCGTTGTCACCAGTGTCACCTGCACTGTCAGTACCGCCACTATTGTGTTGGTGACACTGGTGACATATTTCCATTAAAAACAATAAAAGAAATAGAAGGTTAATAAAATAATTAAAAAAGAAAAAAAACTTCTACAAAAATATCCCTAAAAAAACATATTTGGTATGAAATATAAAATTAAGAAAATAGAAAAAATACATAAAAATTCCCCCAAAAATTATATAACCCCATACAAATCCCTCACAATGCCATAACCATGCACTGCCTGTCAGAATAATGCTAAGAGGAATAATACACTGCACCACAATAGTAGTGCAGTGTTTTATAGAAATAATCAGATCTTTGGTGAAAGGTTGCCCTCTAATGGGAATATGGGTGAAAAAAACAACCCATAAAATAAAAGTGTAATAACATGATTTATTGACCCCCCCCCTCCCCCACCAACAAAAAAAGAAAAAGAAAACAGTAGAAACGCAGAAATGCTTTTGAAAAAAGAAATGCACAATAATAATTTATAAAATTTTCTGCCCCCTCCCCCAAAGAAAACATATATTACCCTTAAAATGTATGAATAAATAAATGAAAATTAAGACATAACCCAAACATTACAAAAACAAACCCTCCAAAAACCTGTCAATAGTCTGCGTCAACATCATCCTGGGATGATGGGAGGAGTAGTACACTGCACTACTATAGAAATAACAATCCCTATCATCTAAATCCCAATGTGTTCCATTTTTTTTTGTTCCTTTTTCTTATGCGGTTTCATAATCCCTGAGATAAGTAGTTCTGGCCCTAGAGTGTTATATACATTAGCGTCTGTAGCATGTATCAGGAACATGTTATCATACCTGTGTCTTTTTACAGGTGACTGATGTCCGGTGAGAAGGTGAAAGTGACCTATACCCCCGTCAACTGCAAGAAAGGAACCACAGGACAGGTAATTAATATTTATATTAATTACTGATAACAATAAGGCTAGATGTAATATCTAGACCTGCAGAGATGTCATAGTCTCCACCTTATACATGAACATATATGTGTTGTTAATAAGCATATCGTCTATGGACAGCTTCTTATATAACACAACCATGTCTCAGGTACAGAGAATAGGAACATTTATGATCCTTAATATCTGTTTTTTATTTGTAGGAATTCCTTTATCAATATTTAATAGAATAGACCCGACTTACCCCAAGGTTTACAAGTTTCCTTTAGACAAACTGACTGCAGATTTAGAACATAACTGTAATGTAAAGAAAAATCAATAATTTGTTTTTGCTACAAATATATAATTATAAAAATAATGAGAATTAAAAAACTATATATTAAAAGACTATAGCCATAATAATACATAGCCTGTTGAAATAATCATGAAGCGCATAATACACTGCACTTTAATACTAGTGCAGTGTATTATATGAGCGATCTTAAGATCGCTGTTAAAAGTCCCCTTTGTAAAAAAAACGTAAAGGCTAGCTAGGAATTTTCATCCGGAATAACTATTGCCGGAGGTTCCAAGCGTACATTACCGTCATCATAGATGGCAATGTATTCTGCCCGGATCCTATGTAAATGAAGTTAAAAATAAACAATTTATAAAATAATTCACCCCACCCCAACCCCTACAAAAAAATAAATGTTTATATAAAAAAGAATTAAAAAAAAATAACCCATTTCTCCCCTCACATAAGCTATAATTAAAAATCGGCTGTCAACATAATGCTGACAGCGATAATACACTGCACTATAACACTATTGCAATGTATTATATGGGTGATCAAAAGATCACTGGGGAAAGGCCTCTCATCGTATTTGTTAAAAAAGACCAAAAAATAAAAAATAAAGAAAAAATAGTTAAAAAAATATTTAAACAGAACACCCTAAAAAAAACATATTAAAAAAAGAAAAAAAATGTAAAAACCAAAAACCCGAAATAAAACCCCTGACAATTCTGTAACCATACATTGTCTTTTAGAATAATGACAAGAGGCCTAAGGCACTAGTGCAGTGTATTATTACATAGCTATCGAAAGATTGCTGCTCAAAGTCCCTTGATGGGAATAGTTAAAGGAAATTTGTCACCAGTGTCACCTGCACTAACCTGTCGGTACCAACAGATAGTGCAGGTGACACTAATGACAACGGTCCTTGCCTTGTCCCGTTCCGTGGAGGGGATCTCCGGTAATCTTCTCTGTTAAGCTTCAGCTCTAGGCCCGGCTTGGGGCACGAGCGGAGCTTAGGAATGTCACTGCTGCTACGAGTCCAGCAGAGAGCAGCAGCGGCTAGGGGCATTGGCAGAGCTTAGTGACATCACCGCTGCTGCTCCCTGCTTGGTCCCGCTGCTAAAGAACAGCAGTGGTGATGTCCCTATGCTCCGCCCATGCACCAAGCTGGCCAGAGCTGAAGCTTAACAGAGAAGATCACTGGAGATTCCCGCCATTGAACGGGAAAAGGTAAGTACCGTTGTCACCAGTGTCACCTGCACTATCTGTCAGTACCGCCACTTTTGTGTAGGTGACACTGGTGACATATTTCCATTAAAAACATTAAAAGAAAAAAGAAGGTTAATAAAATAATTAAAAAAGAAAAAAAACTTCTACAAAAATATCCCTAAAAAAACATATTTGGTATGAAATATAAAATTAAGAAAATAGAAAAAATATATAAAAATTCCCCCAAAAACTATATAACCCCATACAAATCCCTCACAATGCCATAACCATGCACTGCCTGTCAGAATAATGCTGAGAGGAATAATACACTGCACCACAATAGTAGTGCAGTGTTTTATAGAAATAATCAGATCTTTGGTGAAAGGTTGCCCTCTAATGGGAATATGGGTGAAAAAAACAACCCATAAAATAAAAGTGTAATAACATGATTTATTGACCCCCTCCCCCTCCCCCACCAACAAAAAAAGTAAACAGTAGAAAGGCAGAAATGCTTTTGAAAAAAGAAATACACAATAATAATTCATAAAATTTTCTGCCCCCTCCCCCAAAGAAAACATATATTACCCTTAAAATGTATTAATAAATAAATGAAAATTAAGACATAACCCAAACATTACAAAAACAAACCCTCCAAAAACCTGTCAATAGTCTGCGTCAACATCATCCTGGGATGATAGGAGGAGTAGTACACTGCACTACTATAGAAATAAAAATCCCTATCATCTAAATCCCAATGTGTTCCATTTTTTTTTTGTTCCTTTTTCTTATGCGGTTTCATAATCCCTGAGATAAGTAGTTCTGGCCCTAGAGTGTTATATATATTAGCGTCTGTAGCATGTATCAGGAACATGTTATCATACCTGTGTCTTTTTACAGGTGACTGATGTCCGGTGAGAAGGTGAAAGTGACCTATACCCCCGTCAACTGCAAGAAAGGAACCACAGGACAGGTAATTCATATTTATATTAATTAGTGATAACAATCAGGCTAGATGTAATATCTAGACCTGCAGAGATGTCATAGTCTCCACCTTATACATGAACATATATGTGTTGTTAATAAGCATATCGTCTATGGACAGCTTCTTATATAACACAACCATGTCTCAGGTACAGAGAATAGGAACATTTATGATCCTTAATATCTGTTTTTTATTTGTAGGAATTCCTTTATCAATATTTAATAGAATAGACCCAACTTACCCCAAGGTTTACAAGTTTCCTTTAGACAAACTGACTGCAGATTTAGAACATAACTGTAATGTAAAGAAAAATCTATAATTTGTTTTTGCTACAAATAGATAATTATAAAAATAATGAGAATTAAAAAACTATATATTAAAAGACTATTGCCATAATAATACATAGCCTGTTGAAATAATCATGAAGCGCATAATACACTGCACTTTAATACTAGTGCAGTGTATTATATGAGCGATCTTAAGATCGCTGTTAAAAGTCCCCTTTGTAAAAAAAAACTTAAAGGCTAGCTAGGAATTTTCAGCTGGAATAACTATTGCCGGAGGTTCCAAGCGTACATTACCGTCATCATAGATGGCAATGTATTCTGCCCGGATCCTATGTAAATGAAGTTAAAAATAAACAATTTATAAAATAATTCACCCCATCCCAACCCCTACAAAAAAATTTATGTTTATATAAAAAAGAAAAAAAAAGAAAATAACCCATTTCTCCCCTCACATAAGCTATAATTAAAAATCAGCTGTCAACATAATGCTGACAGCGATAATACACTGCACTATAACACTATTGCAATGTATTATATGGGTGATCAAAAGATCACTGGGGAAAGGCCTCTCATCGTATTTGTTAAAAAAGACCAAAAAATAAAAAATAAAGAAAAAATTGTTAAAAAAAATATTTAAACAGAACACCCTAAAAAAAAAACATATTAAAAAAAGAAAAAAAATGTAAAAACCAAAAACCCGAAATAAAACCCCTGACAATACTGTAACCATACATTGTCTTTTAGAATAATGACAAGAGGCCTAAGACACTAGTGCAGTGTATTATTACATAGCTATCGAAAGATTGCTGCTCAAAGTCCCTTGATGGGAATAGTTAAAGGAAATTTGTCACCAGTGTCACCTGCACTAACCTGTCGGTACCAACAGATAGTGCAGGTGACACTAATGACAACGGTCCTTGCCTTGTCCCGTTCCGTGGAGGGGATCTCCGGTAATCTTCTCTGTTAAGCTTCAGCTCTAGGCCCGGCTTGGGGCACGAGCGGAGCTTAGGAATGTCACTGCTGCTACGAGTCCAGCAGAGAGCAACAGCGGCTAGGGGCATTGGCAGAGCTTAGTGACATCACCGCTGCTGCTCCCTGCTTTGTCCTGCTGCTAAAGAACAGCAGTGGTGATGTCCCTATGCTCTGCCCATGCACCAAGCTGGCCAGAGCTGAAGCTTAACAGAGAAGATCACCGGAGATTCCCGCCACTGAACGGGAAAAGGTAAGTACCGTTGTCACCAGTGTCACCTGCACTATCTGTCAGTACCGCCACTTTTGTGTAGGTGACACTGGTGACATATTTCCATTAAAAACAATAAAAGAAAAAGAAGGTTAATAAAATAATTAAAAAAGAAAAAAAACTTCTACAAAAATATCTCTAAAAAAACATATTTGGTATGAAATATAAAATTAAGAAAATAGAAAAAATATATAAAAATTCCCCCAAAAACTATATAACCCCATACAAATCCCTCACAATGCCATAACCATGCACTGCCTGTCAGAATAATGCTGAGAGGAATAATACACTGCACCACAATAGTAGTGCAGTGTTTTATAGAAATTCAAAGATCTTTGGTGAAAGGTTGCCCTCTAATGGGAATATGGGTGAAAAAAACAACCCATAAAATAAAAGTGTTATAACATGATTTATTGACCCCCCCCCTCCCCCACCAACAAAAAAAGAAAACAGTAGAAAGGCAGAAATGCTTTTGAAAAAAGAAATACACAATAATAATTTATAAAATGTTCTGCCCCCTCCCCCAAAGAAAACATATATTACCCTTAAAATGTATGAATAAATAAATGAAAATTAAGACATAACCCAAACATTACAAAAACAAACCCTCCAAAAACCTGTCAATAGTCTGCGTCAACATCATCCTGGGATGATGGGAGGATTAGTACACTGCACTACTATAGAAATAAAAATCCCTATCATCTAAATCCCAATGTGTTCCATTTTTTTTTGTTCCTTTTTCTTATGCGGTTTCATAATCCCTGAGATAAGTAGTTCTGGCCCTAGAGTGTTATATATATTAGAGTCTGTAGCATGTATCAGGAACATGTTATCATACCTGTGTCTTTTTACAGGTGACTGATGTCCGGTGAGAAGGTGAAAGTGACCTATACCCCCGTCAACTGCAAGAAAGGAACCACAGGACAGGTAATTAATATTTATATTAATTACTGATAACAATCAGGCTAGATGTAATATCTAGACCTGCAGAGATGTCATAGTCTCCACCTTATACATGAACATATATGTGTTGTTAATAAGCATATCGTCTATGGACAGCTTCTTATATAACACAACCATGTCTCAGGTACAGAGAATAGGAACATTTATGATCCTTAATATCTGTTTTTTATTTGTAGGATTTCCTTTATCAGCAGGTGACACTAATGACAACGGTCCTTACCTTCTCCCGTTCCGTGGAGGGGTTCTCCGGTAATCTTCTCTGTTAAGCTTCAGCTCTAGGCCCGGCTTGGGGCACGGGTGGAGCTTAGGAATGTCACCGATGCTACGAGTCCAGCAGAGAGCAGCAGCGGCTTGGGGCATTGGCAGAGCTTAGTGACATCACCGCTGCTGCTCCCTGCTTGGTCCCGCTGCTAAAGAACAGCAGTGGTGATGTCCCTATGCTACGCCCATGCACCAAGCTGGCCAGAGCTTAAGCTTAACAGAGAAGATCACCGGAGATTCCCGCCACTGAACGGGAAAAGGTAAGTACCGTTGTCATCACTGTCACCTGCACTATCTGTCAGTACCGCCACTTTTGTGTAGGTGACACTGGGGACATATTTCCGTTAAAAACAATAAAAGAAAAAGAAGGTTAATAAAATAATTAAAAAAAAAAAACACTTCTTCAAAAATATCCCTTACAAAACATATTTGGTATGAAATATAAAATTAAGAAAATAGAAAAAATATATAAAAATTCCCCCAAAAATTTTATAACCATGCACTGCCTGTCAGAATAATGCTGAGAGGAATAATACACTGCACCACAATAGTAGTGCAGTGTTTTATAGAAATAATCAGATCTTTGGTGAAAGGTTGCCCTCTAATGGGAATATGGGTGAAACCCCCCCACAAAAAATAAAAATGTAATAACATGGTTTATTGACCCCCACCAACAAAAAAAAGAAAAAGAGAACAATAGAAAGGCAGAAATGCCTTTGAAAAAAAAATACACAATAATAATGTCAGGATTCGGCATGCTGGAGGTGGATCCTCTGTGTTAGAGAGGGATTGGCGTGGACCGTGACGGCGGACCGGTTCTAAGTTGCTACTGGTATTCACCAGAGCCCACCGCAAAGCGGGATGGTCTTGCAGCAGCGGTAGCAACCAGGTCATATCCACCGGCAACGGCTCAACCTCTCTGACTGCTGAGATAGGCGCGGTACAAGGGATTAGGCAAGAGCAAGGTCGGACGTAGCAGAAGGTCAGGGCAGGCAGCAAGGATCGTGGTCAGGGGCAACGGCAAGAGGTCTGGAACACTGGCTTGGGATACACAAGGAACGCTTTCTCTGGCACAATGGCAACAAGATCCGGCAAGGAAGGGATGGGGAAGTGAGATTATATAGGGAAGTGCACAGGTGAACACACTAATTAGAACCAGGCGCCAATCAGTGGCGCACCGGCCCTTTAAATCGCAGAGAGCCGGCGCGCCCGTGCCCTAGGGAGCGGGGCCGCTCGCCGGGACAGAGCAGACGGGGAACGAGTCTGGTAAGCTGGCCGGGATGCGGCTAGGGACATTATCGCAGCGCTCCCGGTCAGCGGGTCTGACCGGGGCGCTGCGAACAGGAGAACGCTGCAAGCGCTCCGGGGAGGAGCGGGGACCCGGAGCGCTCGGCGTAACAAATAATTAATAAAATGTTCTGCCCCCTCCCCCCAAAGAAAACATATATTACCCTTAAAATGTATGAATAAATAAATGAAATTTAAGACATAACCCAAACATTACAAAAACAAACCCTCCAAAAACCTGTCAATAGTCTGCGTCAACATCATCCTGGGATGATGGGAGGAGTAGTACACTGCACTAGTATAGAAATAAAAATCCCTATCATCTAAATCCCAATGTGTTCCATTTATTTTTATTTTTGTTCCTTTTTCTTATGCGGTTTCATAATCCCTGAGATAAGTAGTTCTGGCCCTAGAGCGATTTGATTGATTGCTATGGGCAACTGGGCAACTTTTCCTCTGGACAGGTTTTGATAAATCTCCCCCATTGAGTGTTCTGCAAGTTTCTGTTACAGCTGTATAGGGTCACTGATTCTAATAGTGACGCCTCTAATCTGCATGACATACTAAATAACAGTATTATTTCACTACCCCAGAAGACTCCCTATTGAGGCTTTTTTTTTTTTTTACTGTTCTGGCACCGTGGGGGATTTGCATATCTGACCTCTGTCACTTTATGCATCAATAACTCTGGGATGCTTTTACTTATGACTTTGTTTCCAGGATGTTTTTTTTGTGACATATTCTACTTTATTTTAGTGGTACATTTTCATTGATGCCTCCAGCTGTTACAGCACTACAACTCCCAGCATTTTTGGACAGTCAATGGCAGTCCGGCCATGCTGGGAGCTGTTGTTTTGCAACTGCTGGAGGCTACATTTAGGAAACAGTGCCGTACAAACTGTTATTCATTTTTATTGGGGGGGTCGGAAGGTAACGGTGTAAGTGTGTGTATATATGTAGTGTTTTACTTCTTATTTTTGTGTTAGTGTAGTGTAGGTGTTTTTTCTGTACATACACACAGTCGGGTTTACAACAAGTTTCCTGATACAAGTTTGAGCCAAGGCAAATTTCCCGCAACTCAAACTCGTAGTGGGAAACTTACTGAAAACCCACTTGTGTGCTATAGCTGTTGCATAACTACAACTCCTAGCATGCTTGGACAGTCAAAGGGCATGCTCAGAGTTGTAGTTGTGCCACCTCACTCCTGCTGGCCAAGGGTGATTGGTGCTATCTCTGACACCACCAATCACACTTTTTTTTCCAGGCCACTGGGTCACTAGAGACCCGATTGGCCTGAAAATGTCATATGGAAGGTCACAGTACAGAGACCACTGCACAATGGTCTCCAAACTGTGGCCCTCCAGATGTTGTAAAACTACAACTTTCAGCATGCCCAGAAAGCCAACCCCATGTTTCCTGCTGTGAGTTTGAAAGGGGGCAGGCTCTCTGTGCCAAGTTTTTGGCAGAAAATTTGCACAGATGAAAATCCACCTCAAACCCTATTTTATAATGCAGATCTGTCACAAATATGCAGCAAAAACTGCATGCATTACTTGTGGATTTTGTTGCAGGTTCACCTTGGATTTCCCCCTATACACAGAAAGTGGTGAAATCAGTCACAAAATGCACAACATAATGAGCGACCGTTCTGACTCATTCACATTTAACTAGAGTTCATTATTTTTCTCTAGGACACAGCATGGTGGCCACAGCTACATGATAAGTATTTATAAAAATGTTTTTAAAGGGGTACTCCAGCCCTAATACATCTTATCCAAAGGATAGGGGATAAAATGTATGATCGCGGGGGTCCCACGGCTGGGGACCCCCGCAATCTGTAATTTCGCACCCACCTTTGTGAGCTCTCCGCAGTGCTGGAGGCTCCAAGTGCGTAGCATGACGGAGTTGAGATGCCACAAAACTCTGGCCCCGTGGTCGTCACGCTACCAACTCGGAGCCTGGGGCGCTGCGGAGAGCTCACAAAGGTGGGTGCGCAATGACAGATTGCGGGGGTCCCCAGCGGCGAGACCCCCGTGGTCATACATCTTATCCCCTAAGATGTATTAGGGCCGGAGTACCCCTTTAACCCATTAAGGACCCAGCCCAAATATACCTTAAGGACCCGGCCATTTTTTGAAAATCTTACCACTGTCACTTCAAGCATTAATAACTCTGGGATGCTTTTACCTTTCATTCTGATTCCGAGATTGTTTTTCCGTGACATAATCTACTCTATGTCTGTGGTAAAATTTTGTCGATACTTGTTTCATTTCATGGTGAAAAATTCCAAAATTTGATGAAAAGATTGAAAATTTAGCATTTTTTTTTTTAACTTTGAAGCTCTCTGCTTATAAAGAAAATGGATATTCCAAATAAATTATACATTGATTCACATACACAATGGGGGATATTTATCAAAGTTGTCTATGTCCCGCATCAATATAGACCAAACTACAGAGGGTTAGTCTGGTCTATTGTGCACCTAATTTATCAAATGGCATGCAGCTCTTGATAAATTCTGTGTACAGACTGCATGATCTATGCTTTAGTTTAGTTTATATTTAAGCCTGCTCCAGCATGGTCTGACATTTCAGCGTACTTTCAGCCGTTGCGACTTGTCGCTGAAAAGTCGCTTTTGATAAATTCAGCACCAATGCATTTTTCAATGCATTTCAGTCTAAAATAGACTTGCATGCATCATGTTCTAAAAATCATCTAGAGCAAAAGTCGCAGAAAAGTCGCACATATTTAGACTGCGACTTTCTGTGCGACAAATTTAGACAAGAAAAACCAGTCTAAATCCTTTGATAAATCTCCCCCAATATGTCTACTTTATGTTTGCATCATGAAGTTGACATGTTTTTACTTTTGGAAGACATCAGAGGGCTTCAAAGTTCAGCAGCAATTTTCCAATTTCTCACAAAATTTTCAAAATCGGAATTTTTCAGTGACCAGTTCAGTTTTGAAGTGGATTTGAAGGGCCTTCATATTAGAAATACCCCACAAATGACCCAATTATAAAAACTGCACCCCTCAAAGTATCCAAAATGACATTCAGTAAGTGTGTTAACCCTTTAAGTGTTTCACAGGAATAGCAGCAAACTGAAGGAGAAAATTCAAAATCTTCATTTTTTTACACTCGCATGTTCTTGTAGACCCAGTTTTTGAATTTTTACAAGTGGTAATAGGAGAAAAAGCCCCGCAAAATTTGTAACCCAATTTCTCTTGAGTAAGGAAATACCTCATATGTGTATGTCAAGTGTTCGGCGGGCGCAGTAGAGGGCTCAGAAGGGAAGGAGCAACAATGAGATTTTGGAGAGTGAATTTTGCTGAAATGGTTTTTGGGGGGCATGTCACATTTAGAAAGCCCCTATGGTGCCAGAACAACAGAAAACCCCACATGGCATACCATTTTAGAAACTACTCCCCTCAAGGCACGTAACAAGGGGTCCAGTTAGCCTTAACACCCCACAGGTGTTTGACAAGTTTCCGTTAAAATCGGATGCGTAAATGGAAAAAATAATTCACTAAAGTGCATTTTTTCCCCAAATTTACCATTTTTACAAAGGGTAATAGGAGAAAATGCCCCCCAGAATTTGTAACCCCATCTCTTCTGAGTATGGAAATTCCCCATGTTAGGACGTAAAATGCTCAGGTTAGGACCTAAAATGCTCAGAAGAGGAGTCACATTTGGCTTTTTGAAAGCAAATTTTGCTGAAATGGTTTTTGGGGGGCATGTCGCATTTAGGAAGCCCCTGTGGTGCCAGAACAGCAAAAAATACCCACATGGCATACCATTTTGGAAACTACACCCCTTAAGGAACGTAACAAGCGGTACAGTGAGCCTTTACTACAACCACAGGTGTTTGACGACTTTTTGTTAAAGTTGGATATGTAAATTTTTTTTTACAAAAATGCTGTTTTCCCCCCAAAATTTTACATTTTTACAAGGGGTAATAGGAGAAAATTACCCCCCAAATTTGTAACCCCATTTCTTCTGAGTATGGAAATAACCCATGTGTGGACGTCAAGTGCTCTGCTGGCGAACTACAATGCTCAGAAGAGGAGGAGCGCCATTGAGTTTTTGGGAAGAGAATTTGTTTGGAATGGTAGTCAGGGGCCATGTGCGTTTACAAAGCCCCCCGTGGTGCCAAAACAGTGGACCCCCCCACATGTGACCCCATTTTCGAAACTACACCCCTCACAGAATTTAATAAGGGGTGCAGTGAGTATTTACATCCCACTGGCATTTGACAGATCTTTGGAACAGTGGGCTGTGCAAATGAAACACTACATTTTTCATTTTCATGGACCACTGTTCCAAAAATCTGTCAGACACCTGTGGGGCATAAATGCTCACTGTACCCCTTATTACATTACATGAGGGGTGATGTTTCCAAAATGGGGTCACATGTGGGGGGGGGGTCCATTGTTCTGGCACTATGTGGGCTTTGTAAACACACGTCGCCTTCAATTCAGGACAAATTTTCTCTTCAAAATCCCAATGGCACTCCTTCTGTTCTGAGCATTGTAGTGCGCCAGCAGAGCACTTTACATTCACATATGGGGTATGTTCTTATTCAGAAGAATTGTGGTTACAAATTTTAGGGGGATTTTTTCCTATTTTCCCCTGTGAAAATGAAAAATTTAGGGTAACACCAGCATTTTAGGTACATTTTTTTTTCCATTTTCCCATCCAAATTTAATGAAAAATTTTCAAACACCTGTGGGGTGTTAAGGCTCACTATACCCCTTGTCATGTTCTGTGAGGGGTGTAGTTTCCAAAATGGGGTCACATGTGGGTATTTATTTTTTTGCGTTTATGTCAGAACCACTGTAAAATCAGCCACCCCTGTGCAAATCACCAATTTAGGCCTCAAATGTACAAATGTGCGTTCTCACTCCTGAGCCTTGTTGTGCGTCCGCAGAGCATTTTACGGCCACATATGGGGTATTTCCGTACTCAGGAGAAATTGCGTTACAAATTTTGAGGGTCTTTTTTCCTTTTACCGCTTGTGAAAATAAAAAGTATGGGGCAACACCAGCATGTTAGTCTAAAATTTTTATTTTTTTACACTAACAGGCTGGTGTAGCCCCCAACTTTTCCTTTTCATAAGGGGTAAAAGGAGTACAGAAATACCCCATATGTGGCCCTTATCTGTTTCCTTGAAATACAACAGGGCTCCAAAGTGAGAGAGCGCCATGCGCATTTGAGGACTAAATTACGGATTGCATAGGGGTGGACATAGGGGTATTCTACGCCAGTGATTAACAAACAGGGTGCCTCCAGCTGTTGCTAAATTCCCAGCATGCCTGGACAGTCAGTGGCTGTCCAGAAATGCTGGGAGTTGTTGTTTTGCAACAGCTGGAGGCTCCATTTTGGAAACACTGCCGTACAAGACTTTTTTCATTTTTATTGGGGGGGGGGGGGGGACAGTGTAAGGGAGTGTTTATGTAGTGTTTTACCCTTTATTAGGTGTTAGTGTAGTGTTTTTAGGGTACATTCGCACTGACTGGTTACGGTGAGTTTCCCGCTAGGAGTTTGCGGTGCGGCGAAAAATTTGCCGCAGCCCAAACTTGAAGCAGGAAATTTACTGTAAACCTGTCCGTGTGAATGTACCCTGTACATTCACATGGGGGGGGGGGGGGCAAACCTCCAGCTGTTTCAAAACTACAACCCCCAGCATTACTGACAGACCGTGTAGCATGCTGGGAGTTGTACTTTTGGAACAACTGGATGCACACTGGTTGGAAAACCTTCAGTTAGGTTCTGTTACCTAACTCAGTATTTTCCAACCCATATGCCTCCAGCTGTTGCAAAACTACAACTCCCAGCATGTACTGATCACCGAAGGGCATGCTGGGAGATGTAGTTATGCAACAGTTGGAGGTATGCAACTACAACTCCCAGCATGCTGAGACAGCTGCTTGCTGTCTGGGCATGCTGGGATTTGCAGTTTTGCAACATCTGGAGGGCTACAGTTTATAGACCACTGCACAGTGATCTACAAACTGTGGACCTCCAGGTGTTGGAAAACTACAACTCCCAGCATGCCCAGACAGCAAACAGCTGTTTGGGCATGCTAGGAGTTGTAGTTTTGCAAGATCTGCAGGGATGCAGTTTAGAGACCACTGTGTAGTGGTCTCAAACTGTAGCCCTCCAGCTGTTGCAAAACTACATATTCCAGCATGCCCAAACAGCTGTCTGGGCATGCTGGGAGTTGTAGTTTTGCAACATCTGGAGGGCTAGAGCTTAGAGACCACTATACAGTGGTCTCAGACTGTAGCCCTCCAGATCAACTTACCGGCTTCCATAGGATCCAGGGAGCTGTCCTCTTCGGCCGCACGACATCGCCGCCCGCCGATCACGGTCACCCGCTGCCTCCGGATGGGTAAGTGGACTTTGGCGTTCGGTCCCCTTCGTTTCCCCGTTCTACCCCGCCTATTGTGGGTGGGCAGGATGGGGAAAACGAAAGTTAACCCCCCCCCGCCCCCGATCTGCTATTGGTCGCTTCTGACGACCAATAGCAGGGATAGGAGGGGTGGCACCCCTGCCACCTCACTCCTATCCCTTCAGGGGAATCGTAGGTGTCTTAGACAACCGCGATCCCCCTTATATTCTGGGTCACCGGGTCACCATAGACCCGTATGACCCGGAATAGGCGCAAATCGCAAGTCTAAATTCACTTGTGATTTGCGCCAATCGCTGAGATGGGGGGGGGGGGTTTGATGACCCCTTGGGCATTTGCACGGGGTTCCTGCTGATTAATATCAGCAGTCACCCCGATCCGGCCCCCGCCCAGCGCGCGGCGGGGACCGAAATTCCCATGGGCGTATGGATATGTCCTGAGTCTTTAAGTACCAGAAAGCCAGGGTGTATCCATACGCCCTATGTCCTTAAGGGGTTAATGCTGCCCCCCAAAGTTCCTGGTTGAAAATATATCCCTGAGTGTCAGAAATGTGACAGACCCTATTAAACTCTTCCCATTTCATTGCTTTCCTTTTCTTATTTTTCTTCCTCCCCGGCTTCTAAGATAACTTTTTATTTTTCCACCAACAGAGTCATATAATGGGGATTTTTTTTTTTATAGCACAACATTCTTTAATATTTTGTCTGGTAAAATGTTAGATATCACAATAGAAGCCTAATAGATCACATTAAAAATAACACTATGAAATTATATTACACAAAGAGTTGGGGTGTGTGATTACTGTATGGGTACATTAAGTCTATGGGGGAGAATCATCAAAACCTGTGTAGAGGAAGAGGGGAGCAGTTGCCCATAGCAACCAATCAGATTGCTTCTTTCAGTTTTCAGAGGCCTTTTTCAAAATGAAAGAAGCAATCTTATTGGTTGCTATGGGCAACTGGTCAACATTTCCTCTGCACTGGTTTTGATAAGTCTCCACCTATATGTATAGTTTTCCATACATAGAAAGGGAAAAGCACCTAAATGTCTAAAACACATTGATATGTTCAGTGTATGTAACCTACTAAAGGGGATGACAGGGAAGTAATATAAGAGATCTCTGACCTTTGACATGACCTCCTGTTATAACCTAAAACAAGAATTTAGGCTGAAATTATTTATATTTTACTTTTATAATGCTGGATTTCATGTATGACTATTAATACTGAATCATAAAAAGAAATGCATACATTGAATTTTCTTTAACAGGATTGTCCCACAGAGGAAATTTGGTAATCAGATGTGTGCCCCATACATCTACGTAAAGGGGTCCAAAAAAGCTTATATCCCTGTACAGTTCTCCCTCATGGAGCTGTCTCTGAGCTGTAACCCTCCTGTTGCCAGGCAACAGAGCACATGCTTTCCCACAATCCCCCTTGCTTATAAGCACAGTGGAGACAAACTGCCATTACCTTCAGGAGACTGCAGTTGAACTGACCATGTGCTAGGGTGCACTGTGTCTATGACATTCATGGGTGGTTCTTGCCTTCCTTAGTTTGTAGTGCTACAATTAAAATTGTCAGAACCCTGAAATAAAACCCTCACAGACCCAACTACGATAAGGAATACATGAGAGTTTGCTCATGGTTATTAAAAAGAGGAAGTGCATACAAACAGGAGGAGATGAGGACGAGGACAAGATGACACAGGAGAGTTAAAAATAAATCCTTAATATTCATCAGAATCGATCTGAGTTCTAGATTTGCAAATGAAGACTAGATCTATTAAATATAATGGCCCTCATTTACTTAGAAAATCGGGTTGTAAGTCTATCTTGCTTTCTTACCCGACTGCATTTTTCCCCTGGTATTCATTATTATGTCGCATCCTGTTTGTCGCACTTGGTTTTGTAGGTTTTGGTTTCCAACTCCTCTGAGTTGTCGAGAAAAAATCCACAACAATTCAACAAATTCGGGTTGGAAACCTTTCTAAATACGTGGGAAAGCTCAGAAATGTCGGGTTATGCCCCTTTTTCGGGTTTGGGAGAATTCTCATCGAGTCCGTCGGGAAAAAATGTCGCATTGTGTCGCAGACTGGCGCACGATGTCTGCGACATGGCGCAGACAAAGATGCTCCAAAAAAACCCGACAAGAGAAGTCGGGTTTAGAATAGTAAATGAGGGCCAATGGGGGAGATTTATCAAAACCTGTGAGAGGAAAAGTTAACCAGTTGCCCATAGCAACCAATCAGATTGCTTCTTTTATTTTTCACAGGCCTTGTTAAAAATGCTAGTGTTGCCCCATACTTTTTCACAAGAAGTAAAAGGAAAAAAAGAGCCCCAAAATTTGTGACACAATTTCTTCTGAGTACAAAGATACCCACTGAACATAACAAGGGGTATAGTGAGCCATAACACCCCACAGGTGTTTGAAGAATTTTCGTTAAAGTTGGACGTGAAAATGAAAAATTTGCATTTTTTTCACGAAAATGCTGGTGTTATCCGAAATTTTTCATTTTCACAAGGGGTAATAGGAAAAATTTGTAACCCCATTTTTCTTCTGAGTATGGAAATGTCCCATATGTGGGCGTCCACACATGGTGTATTTCCATACTCAGAAGAAATGGGGTTATAAATTTTGGGGGTCATTTTCTCCTATTACCCCTTGTGAAAATGTAAAATTTTGGGGGAAAAACAGCATTTTTGTAAAAATATATTTTTTTTTTCATTTACACATCCAACTTTAACAAAAAGTCGTCAAACACCTGTGGGTAGTTAAGGCTCACTGTACCCCTTGTTACGTTCCTTAAGGGGTGTAGTTTCCAAAATGGTATGCCATGTGGGTATTTTTTTTTGCTGTTCTGGCACCACAGGGGCTTTCTAAATGCGACATGCCCCCCAAAAACCATTTCAGCAAAATTTGCTTTCAAAAAGCCAAATGTGACTCCTTCTCTTCTGAGCATTGTAGTTCGCCCACAGAGCATTTTACTTCCTAACATGGGGTATTTCCATACTCAGAAGAGATGGGGTTACAAATTTTGGGGGGCATTTTCTCCCATTACCCTTTGTAAAAATGGTAAATTTGGGGGGAAAAATGCACTTTAGTGAATTTTTTTTCCATTTACACATCCGATTTTAACGAAAAGTTGTCAAACAGAGTTATTCATGCTTGAAGTGACAGTGGTCAGATGTTCAAAAAATGGCCTGGTCCTTAAGGTATATTTGGGCAGGGTCCTTAATGGGTTAAAGGGGTACTCCGGCCCTAATACATCTTAGGGGATAAGATGTATGACCACGGGGGTCTCGCCGCTGGGGACCCCCGCAATCTGTCATTGCGCACCCACCTCTGAGGCTCCGAGTGGGTAGCGTGACGACCACCAGGTCGGAGTTTTGTGGCATCTCGACTCTGCCCCCATGTGACACTCCGCCCCCTCAATCCTGGTCTATGGAAGATGGCCGTTACGCTTCCTCCCATAGACTTGCATTGAGGGGGTGGGGCGTGACATTACAAGGGGGCGGAGTCGTTACATCACACTACACACTTGAAGCCTCCAGCACTGTGAAGAGCTCACAAAGGTGGGTGCGCAATTACAGATTGCGGGGGTCCCCAGCGGTGGGACCCAGCGATCATACATCTTATCCCCAATCCTTTGGATAAGATGTATTAGGGCTGGAGTACCCCTTTAAAAAAAAATTATTATAAATACTTATGATGTAGCTGTGGCCACCATGCTGTGTCCTAGAGAAAAATAATGAACTTTAGTTAAATTTGAATGAGTCAGAACGGTCGCTCATTATGTTGTGCATTTTGTGACTGATTTCACCACTTTCTGTGTATAGGGTGAAATCCAAGGTGAATCTGCAACAAAATTCACAAGTAATGCATGCAGTTTTTGCTGCATATTTGTGACAGATCTGCATTATAAAATAGGGTTTGTGGTGGATTTTCATCTGTGCAAATTTTCTGCCAAAAACTCGGCACAGAGAGCCTGCCCCCTTTCAAACTCACAGCAGGAAACATGGGGTTGGCTTTCTGGGCATGCTGAAAGTTGTAGTTTTGCAACATCTGGAGGGCCACAGTTTGGAGACCATTGTGCAGTGGTCTCTGTACTGTGACCTTCCATATGACATTTTCAGGCCTATCGGGTCTCTAGTGACCAAGTGGCCTGGAAAAAAAGTGTGATTGGTGGTGTCAGAGATAGCCCCAATAACCCTTGGCCAGCAGAAGTGAGGTGGCACAACTACAACTCTGAGCATGCCCTTTGACTGTCCTTGCATGCTAGGAGTTGTAGTTATGCAACAGCTATAGCACACAAGTGGGTTTTCAGTAAGTTTCCCACTACGAGTTTGAGTTGCAGGAAATTTGCCTTGGCTCAAACTTGTATCAGGAAACTTGCTGTAAACCCGACTGTGTGTATGTACAGAAAAAACACCTACACTACACTAACACAAAAATAAGAAGTAAAACACTACATATATACACACACTTACACCGTTACCTTCCGCCTGCCCCCCCCTCCCAATAATTGTTATCGGCGTTTGTTATCGGCGTTTGATTGCTCAAGCCTGGATTTCAGTCTTGGAGCAATCATTCGCCGATCAGAAGGGCAGGAGGCAGGTAAGGCATTCTCCTGTTGCATTCTAGCTGATCGGGACATCGCGATTTTTCCGCGATGGTACCGATCAGCCGACTGAGCTGCCGGGAAGATTTTACTTTCACTTTAGATGCGGCGATCAACTTTGATTGCCACGCCTAAAGAATTAACGTCGGACATAAGCCCGATCGGCGATGGCCGGCATTAGCCAGGGGTCCTGGTTTCTTATAGCAACCGGGACCCACCTGGTATGATGCACGCTCACCTGCTTAGCGGCCGTCATAACTCAGGAGACGCTTATGGACGTTCATAAATGCGGTTAATATAAATATTAATTACCTGTCTCATGGTTCCTTTCTTGCAGCTAATCTCAGGGATTATTAAACAGTAAAAAAAAAAAAAAAGAAACAAGAAAAATTGTAACATGTTACACATTGGTTCTCTTTTTTATAGGGAATTCTAAGGATAGGAAATTATTGAAATTTGAAAACATTCTAAATAATAAAAATACATACATTTCCCAAACATAAAAATATATTTATTTTTAATTTACCGTGTTTTTCGCCATATAAGACGCACTTTTTCTTCCCCAAAACTGGGGGGGGAAAAGTCGGTGCGTCTTATACGGCGAATACACCCCTATTGCGGCGGTCCCTGCGGCTAATACAGGACATCGCCGATCACGGTGAGGCCCTGTATTAACCCTTCAGACGCGGCGATCAAAGTTGACTGCCGCGTCTGAAGGGAAAGTGACACTAACCCGGTTTATAGACCACTGCACAGTGATCTACAAACTGTGGACCTCCAGATGTTGCAAAACTACAACTCCCAGCATGCCCAGACAGCAAACAGCTGTTTGGGCATGCCAGAAGTTGTAGTTTTGCAAGATCTGGAGGGATGCAGTTTAGAGACCACTGTGTAGTGGTCTCAAACTGTAGCACTCCAGCTGTTGCAAAACTACATATTCCAGCATGCCCAAACAGCTGTCTGGGCATGCTGGGAGTTGTAGTTTTGCAACATCTGGAGGGCTAGAGCTTAGAGACCACTATACAGTGGTCTCAGACTTTAGCCCTCCAGATCAACTTACCGGCTTCCGTAGGATCCAGGGAGCTGTCCTCTTCTGCCGCACGACATCGCCGCCCGCCGATCACGGTCGCCCGCTGACTCCGGATGGGTAAGTGGACTTCGGCGTTCGGTCCCCTTCGTTTCCCCGTTCTGCCCCGCCTATTGTGGGTGGGCAGGACGGGGAAAACGAAAGTTAACCCCCCCCCCCCCGCCCCCGATCTGCTATTGGTCGCTTCTGACGACCAATAGCAGGGATAGGAGTGGTGGCACCCCTGCCACCTCACTCCTATCCCTTCAGGGGGATCGTAGGTGTCTTAGACAACTGCGATCCCCCTTATATCCCGGGTCACTGGGTCACCAGACCCGTATGACCAGGAATAGGCGCAAATCGCAAGTCTGAATTCACTTGCAATTTGCGCGGATCGCTGAAATGGGTGGGTCTGATAACCCCCCATGGGCATTTGCACGGGGTTCCTGCTGATTGATATTCGCAGTCACCCCGATCCGGCCCCCGCCCAGCGCGTGGCGGGGACCGAAATTCCCATGGGCGTATGGATATGTCCTGGGTCTTTAAGTACCAGAAAGCCAGGGCGTATCCATACGCCCTAGGTCCTTAAGGGGTTAATGCTGCCCCCCAAAGTTCCTGGTTGAAAATATATCCCTGAGTGTCAGAAATGTGACAGACCCTATTAAACACTTCCCATTTCATTGCTTTCCTTTTCTTATTTTTCTTCCTCCCCGGCTTCTAAGATAACTTTTAATTTTTCCACCAACAGAGTCATATAATGGGGATTTTTTTTTTTATAGCACAACATTCTTTAATATTTTGTCTGGTAAAATGTTAGATATCACAATAGAAGCCTAATAGATCCCATTAAAAATAACACTATGAAATTATACAGTGGCCTTACCGGCTTTCTTTGTTTCCCTTATGACATCACACATGTGACATCATCAAGTGTTTGGAGCTACCTTGACCAGCCACTAGTACAGTTCAGGCCTTAGCTATCAGAAGGAGCACACACAAAGAGCAGAAGATGAGGAAGAGGACAAGATGACCAAGGAGAGGTACATTAATCCTAAATATTGATCAGAATACATCTAGAGATCTAGACTTGCAAATGATGACTAGATCTATTACATATAATGTGTCAAAATAATAGTGTTAATTGTAATAAAAATAATCATTTAACTATACACTTTGCTGATGTTCACAAATGACCAAGTATATACTATTTATACTGAATTCTATTACACAAAGAGTTGGGGGTGTAATTACTGTATGGGTACATTAAGTCTATGGGGGAGAATCATCAAAGCCTGTGTAGAGGAAGAGTGGAGCAGTTGCCCATAGCAACCAATCAGATCGCTTCTTTCAGTTTTCAGAGGCCTTTTTCAAAATGAAAGAAGCAATCTTATTGGTTGCTATGGGCAACTGGTCAACATTTCCTCTGCACTGGTTTTGATAAGTCTCCACCTATATGTATAGTTTTCCATACATAGAAAGGGAAAAGCACCTACATGTCTAACACACATTGATTTGTTCAGTGTATGTGACCTACTAAAGGGGATGACAGGGAAGTAATATAAGAGATCTCTGGCCTTTGACATGACCTCCTGTTATAACCTAAAACAAGAATTTAGGCTGAAATAATGTATATTTTACTTTTAATATGCTGGATTTCATGTATGACTATTAATACTGAATCATAAAAAGAAATGCATACATTGAATTTTCTTTAACAGGATTGTCCCACAGAGGAAATTTGGTAATATCAGATGTGTGTCCCATACATCTATGTAAAGGGGTACAAAAATAACTTATATCCCTATACAGTTCTCCCTCATGGAGCTGTCTCTGAGCTGTAACCCTCCTGTTGCCAGGCAACAGAGCACACGCTTTCCCACAATCCCCCTTGCTTATAAGCACAGTGGAGACAAACTGCCATTACCTTCAGGAGACTGCAGTTGAACTGAGCATGTGTTAGGGTCAGGGCCGGATTAAGAGGATCATGGGCCTGGTGCTGAAGATTTTGATGGGCCTTTTTATCGAAATATATAAAATGAAAAAGCAACACAAAGCAATTTTGTTTAACATAAATAAAGCGCATCCGTCACGTTATGCACAATAAATTACCAGGATAGATGAATATGCTGGTTGCTGAGTTGCCCACAGCAACCAATCAGATCGCTTCTTTTATCTGATGTTACTAGGAGGATGTTAGGAGGACTGCACTTTTCTCTGCTGTAACACACACAGGCTCTGCGTCCTATGATCCTTCTGCAGTGTAATATAATGAAGTGACTTGCCGCAATATGGCTGCGATTATATAGGGCTGTGACATCACAGGGGTGACTGGCTACATCCTGCATGGGATTCAGGGTCATCATGTCTACCTCCCTTCCCGCCTTCCCAGCATTCCTTGCCCCATATACTGACATGTGGATCTGCCATTTTAGATGCCCTGGAGCCTGCACCGCAGTAAATAGAGTTTAATGAAGCGATTTGTGCGATAGAATCGCAGCGATATTCACATTCGTTGCGAATCGTATATTTTCTGAAATTCGTAATGAATTCGGGTTTGTCAGCTCCGATTCGCTCATCTCTAGACATAACTCTTCTTTTTCTACCTACAGACTCATATAAGGGCTTGTTTTTTTGCGTCACCAATTATACTTTGCAATGACAAACAAACAAATATTTGTGGGACAAACTTGAATAAAAATGCAATTTTGGGGTATTTCTACACAGTGCACTTTTTGCAAACAGTCCCACATTGGGGGAGATTTATCAAAACCTGTGAGGAAGAGTGGTGCAGTTGCCCATAGCAACCAATCAGATCGCATTTTTCAGAGGCTTTTTAAAAAATGAAAGAAGCGATCTGATTTGTTGCTATGGGCACCTGCACCACTACTCTACACAGGTTTTGATAAGTCTCTCCCATTAGCTTTATTTTGTAGGTCCATACGATTACAACAATACCCAAATTGGGCCATTGACCATGCAGATTACTCAACATTATAAGCAGCGATATCACTTTTTTTTTGGGGGGGGGATAAAAAATGTTTCTTTGAAAAATTAGAAAAGGGAGGTCATTCAACTTTTATTAGGGAAAGGGTTAATTAAATTTTATTATTACTTTTTTTCGCAGGAAGGGGTCAAGCACACCTGTCTATAACTTCTAGGCCAATCTGTCTATAATAGCTGTGCTATTATAAGTAGATATGCCATTCAGGAGCATAAAAAAGCTAGGTGAGAACTTATCACCTAGCTTTTCTGTGCTCCTGAATGCCATTGCTGCTTATAGCCTATAAGGATAACCTACTATTAATTATAGGCAAATCTGTCTATATTAGCTTAAAATATAAGCAGAAATGGCACTAAGGAGCACAGAAAAGCTGGGTGACAATTTCTCGCTTAGATTTTTCATGCTTCTGAATGGCATATCTGCTTATAATAGCTCAGTTATTATAGGATTTACCTATAGCCTTTAGTCAAATCTGTCTAAAATAGCTGAGCTATTATAAGCAGATATGCCATTCAGGAGAATGAAAAAGCTAGGTGAGAAATTGTCACCTAGCTTTTCTGGGCTCCTGAATGGCATATCTGCTTACCATAGAATAGACAGATATGACAGAAAGGTTATAGGTAAATCGATCTATAATAGCTGAGCTATGATAAGCACCATTGCCATTCAGGTACACAGAAAAGCTAGGTGACAATTTCTCACCTAGTTTTCCATGCTCCTGAATGGCATGTCTGCCTATAAAAACTGAGCTTTTATAGGCAGGCTTGCCATTCAGGAGCATGGAAAAGCTAGGTGAGAAATTGTCACCTAGCTTTTCTATGTACCTGAATTGCAAGTCAGTTCATGACTGGTGGTGGTACCTTTTTGGGGGACTTCAGAAGCAGAGAACAAGGACCGCCGGTGGGACCTCAGCCGCTCTCACACAGTAACATTTTTTGACGGATGTGGGCCAGGCAGGAAAGCAGCACACACCATCCTCTTTCTGACAGGGGGGAGGAGAGTCCTACAATACCGTGACGTGAGTCACGCTGGTCAGGAGGTTACCCAGCCCATGTGACCACCCAGGCAGGGGCCGACTGACAACACTCAGGGCCCTCGGACCAAATAAAGCAAGGGCCCCCTGTGAAGCAAGCAAATAAAGCAAGGGCCACATCTCTGCCGAAATATATACCATCACACAATAATACCAGTATACAAGGAGGAAATATATAAATCACACAAGAATACCAGTATACAAGGAGGAAATATATACATCACACAATAATACCAGTATACAAGGAGGAAATATATAAATCACACAAGAATACCAGTATACAAGGAGGAAATATATACCACCACACAAGAATACCAGTATACAAGGAGGAAATATATAAATCACACAAGAATACCAGTATACAAGGAGGAAATATATACCACCACACAAGAATACCAGTATACAAGGAGGAAATATATAAATCACACAAGAATACCAGTATACAAGGAGGAAATATATAAATCACACAAGAATACCAGTATACAAGGAGGAAATATATAAATCACACAAGAATACCAGTATACAAGGAGGAAATATATACATCACACAATAACTTGATAATACCGACATACTGTACTGAATAAAACCACTATACACAGACCAGTATTCCTCCACACAGTGCCCATATAGCAAAAGTTACCAGCTGTACACAGGGTCTGTATACCATATAAGTGATTATATACAAGACCAGGGCTGCCATCAGAAATGTTGGGGCCCCTTACACAACTCAAGGCCCCCCCACCTACTAACTTCCACATTATCTATAAAAAAAAATATATTTGAAAACACAGGACAAGAAAAACAAGAGCCCTTTAGTTTAATGAGGAAGGAAAGAGGAATATACCCGGACCCCAGTGACAGTATATGCCCGGACCCCAGTGACAGTATATGCCCGGACCCCAGTGACAGTATATACCCGGACCCCAGTGACAGTATATACCCGGACCCCAGTGACAGTATATGCCCGGACCCCAGTGACAGTATATGCCCGGACCCCAGTGACAGTATATGCCCGGACCCCAGTGACAGTATATGCCCGGACCCCAGTGACAGTATATGCCCGGACCCCAGTGACAGTATATGCCCGGACCCCAGTGACAGTATATACCCGGACCCCAGTGACAGTATATACCCGGACCCCAGTGACAGTATATATACCCGGACCCCAGTGACAGTATATATACCCGGACCCCAGTGACAGTATATATACCCGGACCCCAGTGACAGTATATATACCCGGACCCCAGTGACAGTATATATACCCGGACCCCAGTGACAGTATATATACCCGGACTCCAGTGACAGTATATATACCCGGACCCCAGTGACAGTATATATACCCGGACCCCAGTGACAGTATATATAACCGGACCCCAGTGACAGTATATATACCCGGACCCCAGTGGCAGTATATATACCCGGACCCCAGTGACAGTATATATACCCGGACCCCAGTGACAGTATATGCCCCTGCCCATCAGGACTATCCACTATGTGGGGCAGAAGAGCAGCCGGTGCCCTGGGGAGAGTACACTGTATCACTGGGTACACTGGTATATTGGGTACACTGGTATATTGGGTACATTGTATTACTGGGTACACTGTATCACTGGGTACACTGGTATATTGGGTACACTGTATCACTGGGTACACTGGTATATTGGGTATACTGGTATATTGGGAACACTATCACTGGGTACACTGGTATATTGGGTACATTGGTATATTGGGTACACTATCACTGAGTACACTGGTATATTGGGTACACTGGTATATTGGGTACACTGGTATATTGGGTACACTGGTATATTGGGTACAATGGTATATTGGGTACACTGTATCACTGGGTACACTGGTATATTGGGTACACTGGTATATTGGGTACACTGTATCACTGGGTACACTGGTATATTGGGTACACTGGTATACTGGGTACAATGGTATATTGGAAACACAGATATAATATAGATATTAGATACATAGATAGATCAGTGTTTCCTAACCCGGGTGCCTCCAGCTGTTGCTAAACTATAACTTTCAGCATGCCTGGAAAGCCAAACGCATGCTGGGAGTTATAGTTTTGCAACAGCTGGAGGCACCATAGTCAGCAAACAGTGAGATAGATAGATAGATAGATATGAGAAATTGATAGATATGATATATATATATATATATATATATATATATATATATATGAGATAGTTAGATATATAGATAGGAGATAGATAAAGTGTTGCAAAACTACAACTCCCAGCATGTCTGGACAGCCAAAGGCATGCTGGGAGTTATAGTTTTGCAACAGCTGGAGGCACCATGGTCAGCAAACACTGAGATAGATAGGAGATAGATAGATAGATAGGTAGATAGGTAGATAGATAGGAGATAGATAGATATGAGAAATTGATAGATATGAGATAGATAGATATGATATAGATAGAGAGATAGATAGATATGAGATAGATAGGAGATAGATATGAGATAGATAGAGAGATAGATAGATATGAGATAGATAGATATGAGAGATAGATAGATAGATAGATAGATAGATAGATAGATAGGAGATAGATAGATAAAGTGTTGCAAAACTACAACTCCCAGCATGTCTGGGCAGCCAAAGGCATGCTGGGAGTTATAGTTTTGCAACAGCTGGAGGCACCATGGTCAGCAAACACTGAGATATAAGATAGAAATGAGATAGATAGATAGATAGATAGATAGGAGATAGATATGAGATAAATAGATAGATAGATATGAGATAGATAGATATGAGAGATAGATAGATAGATAGATAGATAGGAGATAGATAGATAAAGTGTTGCAAAACTACAACTCCCAGCATGTCTGGACAGCCAAAGGAATGCTGGGAGTTGTATTTTTAAAACTGCTGGAGGCCCCCTGGTCAGGAAACATTAAGAAATTGCCCATTTAACTCCCATTGACCCCCCAAACAGCAATTTGCCCCTCAACCTTTTCCTCCCAGAAAATTACCTGTTGTATGGAGGGCCGCAGCGGTGGGCAGGGGAAGTCTTCCTGTTCCCCTTCGGCGCGGGCAGGTGATGTAGTCAGCAATGGAACAGGAAGCAAAGCACCTGCCTGCTCCAATAGGGCTGCAGCCTGCACACAGAGGAGTGTGGGGGAGGGGGAGGAGCATCCCTCGGCTCTCTTCCCAGAGAGGCATTGCGGCCACGGCCCCTGCACTAACCTTAAAGGGCCGGAGGCTAACTATTTATAAAAAGAAAACAGTGCTGCAGCGGCCTGCAGTGACCCAGGGCCCCAAGTAAGAAGCAGGGCCGGCCCTCTTTTTCTGTTATCATATTTATCGCGGGTGCCGGGCGGCCTATGCGGGCCGTCTGTGCAGGCCACTGGGCCTATTTTCATGTAGGGGCCTGGAGCGGCAGCTCCATCCGCCCCTACATTAATCCGGCCCTGGTTAGGGTGCACTATGTCTATGACATTCATGGGTGGTTCTTGCCTTCCTTAGTTTGTAGTGCTATTGTTACCATTAAAATTGTCAGAACCCTGAAATAAAACCCTCACAGACCCAACTACGCTAAGGAATACATGAGAGTTTGCTCATGGTTATTTAAAAGAGGAAGTGCATACAAACAGGAGGAGATGAGGACGAGGACAAGATGACACAGGAGAGTTAAAAATAAATCCTTAATATTCATCAGAATCGATCTGAGTTCTAGATTTGCAAATGAAGACTAGATCTATTAAATATAATGGGGGAGATTTATCAAAACCTGTGAGAGGAAAAGTTAACCAGTTGCCCATAGCAACCAATCAGATTGCTTCTTTTATTTTTCACAGGCCTTGTTAAAAATGCTAGTGTTGCCCCATACTTTTCATTTTCACAAGAAGTAAAAGGAAAAAAAGAGCCCCAAAATTTGTGACGCAATTTCTTCTGAGTACAAAAATACCCACTGAACATAACAAGGGGTATAGTAAGCCATAACACCCCACAGGTGTTTGATGAATTTCCGTTAAAGCTGGATGTGAAAATGAAAAATGTGCATTTTTTTCACGAAAAGGCTGGTGTTATCCCAAATTTTTCATTTTCACAAGGGGTAATAGGAAAAATTTGTAACCCCATTTCTTCTGAGTATGTAAATGCCCCATATGTGGATGTAAAGTGCTCTGTGGGCAAACTACAATGCTCAGAAGAGAAGGAGGGCCATTGGGCTTTTGGAGAGAGAATGTGTCTGGAATTGAAGGCCATGTGTGTATACAAAGCCCCCCCCCCCTGTGGTGCCAGAACAATGGACCCCCCCCCCCCACATGTGACCCCATTTTGGAAACTACTCCCCTCAAGGAATATAATAAGGGGATACAGTGAGCATTTACAACCCCCAGGTGTCTAACAGATTTTTTGAACAGTGGTCCGTGAAAATAAAAAATGTAATTTTTCATTTGCACAGCCCACTGTTCCAAAGATCTGTGAAACGCCAGTGGGGTGTAAATGCTCACTGCACCCCTTATAAAATTCTGTGAGGGGTGAAGTTGCGAAAACAGTGTCACATGTGGGGGGGTTTCTGATGTTCTGGCATAATGGGAGGTTTGTTAATACACATCGCCCCCGACTTAAATTTCAGCAAAATTCTCTCTCCAAAAGTCCAATGTCGCTCCTTCTGTTCTGAGGCCTCAGAGTACTTAACGTCCACATATGGGGCCTTTTCTTAATCAGGAGAAATTGGGGTTCAAATTTTGGGGTCCATTTCTCCTATTACACCATGTGAAAATGAAAAATTTGGAGTAACACCATCATTTTAGTGTTAAAAATAAAAACTTACATTTTTTGGCCCACTGTTCAAAAAACCTGTGAGGTGTAAGTACTCACTGTAACCCTTGTTACGTCACATGTGGGGCGTTTCTGCTGTTCTTGCGTCATGGGAGGTTTGTAAATGCACATGGCCCCAGACTTCAATTTCAGCAAAATTCTCTCTCCAAAAGCCCAATGGTACTCCTTCTGTTCTGAGACCTGTAGTGCGCCAGCAGAGCACTTAAAGTCCACATATGGGGCATTTTCTCAGGAGAAATTGGGCTTCCAATTTTGGGGTCCATTTCCTCCTATTACCCCTTGTGAATAAGAAAAATTTAGGGTAGCACCATCATTTTAGTGGTAAAAATCAAATTTTCCATTTTCACATCCAACTTCAAGGCAAAGTCGTCAAACACCTGTGAGGTATTAAGGCTCACTATACCCCTTGTTACATTCTTTGAGGGGTGTAGTTTCTAAAATAGTATACCATGTGGTTTTTTTTTTGCAGTTTTGGCACCCTGAGGACATTCTAAATGCAACATGCCCCCCAAAAACCATTTCAGCAAATTCGCTTTCAAAAAGCCAAATTTTGCTCCTTCTCTTCTGAGCATTGTAGTGTACCAGCAGAGCACTTAATGTTCACATATGGGGCGTTTTCTTAATTGGGAGAAATTGAGCTTCAAATTTTGGGGTCCATTTTCTCCTATTACCCCTTGTGAAAAAGAAAAATATGGGGCAACACCATCATTTTAGTGTTAAAAATCAAATTTTCCGTTTTCACGTCCAACTTCAACGCAAAGTCGTCAAACACCTGTGAGGTGTTAAGACTCACTATACCCCTTGTTACGTTCCTTGAGCAGTGTAGTTTGCAAAATAGTATGCCATGTGGGTTGTTTTCTTTTTTTGCTGTTCTGGCACCCTGGGGACTTTCAAAATGCAACATGCCCCCCAAAAACCATTTCAGCAAAATTCTCTTTCAAAAAGCCAAATTTTGCTCCCTCTCTTCTAAGCTTTGTAGTGCGCCAGCAGAGCACTTAACGTCCACATATGGTGCATTTTTTTAATCAGGAGAAATTGGGCAAAATCTTTATCCTCACCATCCCGGAAGATGTTTTTGCCCCCAGGGATGGGGAGGATATGAAGTTATAAAGTCCCCCTCGGTCGCCCCATAAGTAGTCACCTGGACTATACTTACTGGTCCCGTCGCTGCGGCTGTGCTCCCAACCCCTCGGCTTGATTGACGTCTCATGTCACCACTCTGCTTTGTCTGCTTAGCGGTGATGCAGGCCGTCAATCAAGCTGAGGGGGCGGCATCATGGTCGAAGTTACAGGACTCGGTAAGTTTAAGTCCTCGCAGGGGACTACTTACGGAGCGGCTGGGGCGGGCGGTGGGGCGACTTAGTAACTTCATATCCTCACCGTCCCTGAAGGTAAAAAATGTCTCCCAGGGATGGCGAGGATAAAGATTTTGGCTTAAAAGGGTACTACGCCCCTAGACATCTTATCCCATATCCAAAGGATAGGGGATAAGATGTCAGATCACCACGGTCCCGCTGCTGGCGACCCCCGGGATGAAAGGGGCGGGCCGTGACGTCACAAGGGGCGGAGCCATGATGTAACGATGCTCCGTCCCCTGTATCGCCAGTCATTACGCACAGAGCGAACTCGCTATGTGCAGTAATGATAGCGCAGCGCCGCAGCTGCGATCCCGGGGGTCACCAGCAGCGGGACCGCGGCGATCTGACATCTTATCCCCTATCCTTTGGATAGGGGATAATATGTCTAGGGGCAGAGTACCCCTTTAAATAATGCATTGCCAAGCATCATATAAGGTAAAATATGCTGCTTGGTTCCCTTTAAAGGGGTATTCCTCCCCTGGCATCTTATCCCCTATCCAAAGGATAGGGGATAAGATGTTAGATCGCCGTTGTCCCGCTGCTGGGGACCCCGGGGATCGCCGCTGCGGCACCCCGCCATCATTACTGCACAGAGCGAGTTCGCTCTGTGCGTAATGACGGGCGATACAGGGCCCGGAGCAGCGTGACGTCATGGCTCCGCCCCTCATGACATCACGGCCCGTCCCCTTAATGCAAGTCTATGGCAGGGGGCGTGACGACCACCACGCCCCCTTCCCATAGACTTGTATTGACGGGGCGGGCCGTGACGTCACAAGGGGTGGAGCCATGACATAACGATACTCCGGCCCCTGTATTGCCCGTCATTACGTGCAGAGCGATCTCGCTCTGCGCAGTAATGATGGCGGGGTGCTGCAGCAGCGATCCTCGGGGTCCCCATCAGCGGGACCCCGGCGATCTGACATCTTATCCCCTATCCCCTATACCCCTTTAACTCTGATTCATAAAAAGAAATGCATACACGGAAATTTCTTTATACCAGAACAGGAATATGTATGAATATATTGAGGAAACGTTCTGCCAGTTCTCTACCATACATTCTTGTAATTACTATTAGACTGTACTGAAATTAAAGGGGGTTTTCAGGACTTTTGTGATTGCTGGTCTATTCACAGGATAGCCCCTCAATTGCTGTTCAGTGTGCCGCACTATACAGTAAATAGGGACAAAAGCCTTGCTCTCTTCATTATATAGTGGTGGCGCTGAATAACAGCATCATGGCTCTCATTGACGTAGAAGGGAGCTGAGCTGCAGTTGCCTGGCACCACCACTGTAGAAAGAAAGGCCTAGGGCTTCAGGCCCATTTCCTGTATAAGAAGAGGAGCTGAATAGCTGCTCAGAGGGTGTGCCTGGAGTCAGTATCCTGATGATCAGCAATTAATGGCCTATCCTAATGATAGCCAATCATTTAAATTTGAAAAAATCAACCCCTCAAAAGACTAAAAATACATAAATTAAAAATAAATATATTTTTATGTTTGGGAAATGTATGTATTTTTATTATTTTGAAGAGTCGATTTTTTTCAAATTTCAATAATTGCCTATCCTTAGAATTCTCTATAAAAAAAGAGAACCAATGTGTAACATGTTTTTACTGTTTTTTTTTACTGTTTTTACATTTTTTTACTGTTTAATAATCCCTGAGATTAGCTGCAAGAAAGGAACCATTAGAGAGTTAATTAATATTTATATTAACCCCGTTTATGAACGTCCATAAGCGTCTCCTGAGTTATGACGGCCGCTCAGCAGGTGAACGCGCATCATACCAGGTGGGTCCCGGTTGCTATAAGAAACCAGGACCCGTGGCTAATGCCGGCCATCGCCGATCGGGCTGATGTCCAGCATAAATTCTTTAGGCGTGGCAATCAAAGTTGATCGCCGCGTCTAAAGTGAAAATAAAATCTTCCCGGCAGCTCAGTCGGGCTGATCGGTACCATCGCGGAAAAATCACAATGTCCCGATCAGCTAGAATGCAACAGGAGGGTGCCTTACCTGCCTCCTGCGCTTCTGATCGGCGATTGATTGCTCCAAGCCTGAAATCAAGGCTTGAGCAATCAAACGCCGATAACGATGATCCCTGCCATTAAATGCAATGGCAGTGATCAGTGTATTGAATCAATGTACTGCATGCAAAAAAATAAGTGAAAAAAAGTTAACAAAGATCATTTAATCCCTTCCCTAATAAAAGTTTGAATCATCCCCCTTTTCCCAATAAAAAAATAACTGTAAATAAAAATAAACATATGTGGTATCGCCGCGTGCGTAAATGTCCGAACTATAAAAATATATAGTTAATTAAACCGCACGTTCAATGGCGTATGTGTGATGGCCGCCAACCCCCCATCCATAGACTTGTATTGAGGAGGCGGGCCGTGATGTGATGAGGGGGCGGAGACATGATGTAACGATGCTCCGGCCCCTGTATAAGCAAGTTTGCTCTGTGCAGTAATGATAGCAGGGTGCCGTAGTAGAGATCCCGGGGGTCCCCAGCAGCGGGAACCCGGTGATCTGACATCTTATCCCCTATTCTTTGGATAGGGGACAAGATGCTAGGGGTGGAGTACCCCTTTAAGGGCTTAAAGGGGTATTTTAGGAATAAAAAAATTGGCCTTTTTTCTTTCAAAGAAAGTGCCCTCCTTGTCTCCACTTTGAATGAGGTATTAAAACTTGGCTCCATTCACTTCAGTGGAACGGAGGTGTGAAACCACACCCAAACTGGATACAAACAGGTCTTTGAAAGAAAAAAAGGCCTGTTTTTTTAATTCCTGGAATACCCCTTTAATTACTGATGACAATCAGGCTAGATGTAATATCTAGACCAAAGATCACTATTAGGTGTGCATACGGCACTGAGGACGTGGAGGGATCTCTACAGTATACTGGGAAACGCTGGTGAGTGTGCTGTGGTGCTCTGGCTTATAGATAGGTAATCATAGTAGTCAAACATAGAAGATAATGGAAATAAAGCCGGCACTCACCATTCTTCTCAAAATTCTTGCTTTATTTTGCTTCACATGTGTTCAGGGGTAGGGAGCAGACGTGGTGGGGATTACAAAGGCGACAAAAGCTCCGTTTCGTGCTGTGAATGCACTTCCTCCGGCCCTAACTTCTAGACTAACAGTACACCTTTATATACCAGGTAAGCCTTCCTGTTATCCAATCACCTTATTTTCTCTCCTTGACACGTGACTATGACGTACACCTCCGGGAGAGAGAAAGGGGAGGGGGGGGGGGGGGAGAGTGTTTGTGATTAAAAACAAGCTGATTGTTCTGTTCTATCATTGAGGCCTATTACACCTGTCGCATTAGTCTTGATTATCCATTCAGTTTCTATTGTTAATAATTTCCTGTCTAGCCTTTCTCCTTTTTGGACAGTTATTCTTTCCAGTCCTGCAAATTTTAAGATATCAGGATTATTATTTTCCGTTTCCCTTACGTGGGACATTAGTCTGGCAGCTCCTGGTTTTCCTGTACGTATAGCGTACAGGTGTTCTCTTATTCTCACCCTGAGCTGTCGACTTGTCTGCACCAGGTAATAAAAACCGCATGGACAGAACAGGGCATAAACCACCTGATCCGTCTTGCAAGTTATAAGATCTTGGACTGTATGTGACACTGCTCCTAGCCGTATGTATTTAGCTTCCATGTTGTATTTGCAAAAATTGCAATTTTTACATTTTTTATTGCCTTTAGGTACGGTGTCTCCTAACCAGTTTTTTTTTTAGATTTTTTCTCCTTCTCTTTTCGTTGTTCGTTTTTTCTCAGAATACTCCCTATTGTTTGAGTTTTTTTTATAGGTTATTCTTGGTTTTCTCAGAGCAATTTCTCTTAGATCTTCATCTGATTTTAAAATGAACCAACTATTTCTTATAGCTCTTTCAGCTATTTTGTTCACAGGATCATTATCCAATACAAACGTGAACCTTTTTTCTTTTTCTTTAGGATAAGTTTTTTTATTTTTTAACAAATCTATTCTGTTCTTTTTTTCTGCTTTCTGCCTTGCTTGTGTTATTATTTTCTTTGGATAAGCTCGTTCTAAAAGACGTTTTTCTAAATCGTTTGCTTGTTTTAGATATGTATCTTCTTTTGTATTATTACGTTTTAGTCTTATAAATTGTCCATATGGTATGGCATTTTTTCCAGCTATTTTATGTGAACTTTGATTCTGAGTATTTTTTGCAACTTGTTTGCAATAACCTTCAGATATAATATGTCCCTCTTCTATAATTAGTTTAACATCTAGAAACTCTAATTCTTGTTCTCCATACTGATATGTAAATTCCATATTAAAGGTGTTTATTGTATTTAGATGTATAACAAAATCTATGAACTGCTCTTTGGTACCTGTCCATGTTATCAATATGTCGTCTACATAGCGATTATATGTTTTTATATGTTTGACATATGGGTTTGAACTGTTATAAATATAATAATTTTCAAATATTGCCATGTATAGATTAGCGTATGTGCAGGAGATGGGGGTTCCCATCGGGGTCCCCGTCTCCTGCCTATACCACCTGTCACCTGACATGAAAGTATTATTAGTAAGGACAAATCTCAAACCTTCACATACGAATTCCATCATTTCTGGTGATATACCCGTATCTTTAATGTATCCTCGTATAGCCTGTATACCCGTCTCATGGGGAATACGGGTATACAGGCTTACCACGTCAATAGAGCATAGAGTAGTCCTCTTTTCACAGTAGACACCATCTACAATTTGTAGCAAATGACTGGTGTCTTTTATATAGGAAGGAATCGACTCCAATAAGAGGTTCAATATCCAGTCTAAGTACTGGGATAGGAACTCAGTCGCTGAGCCGATCCCCGCCACTATGGGCATTCCTGGGGGTCGGCTTAGCGACTTGTGAACCTTAGGGAGGTGATACCAGTATGCCGGTTTTGGCACTTCTGGGATCAGTCTCTCTGCGGTTTTCCGACTGAGTAGACCTTTTTCAACACTTATATGCAAAAATGACCGCAAATTCGACATGATTTTATATGTCAGATCTGCGGGCAGGGGGGAGTAGGTGGTGGTGTCGGAGAGCTGCCTTTTGGCTTCTTCCAAGTATTGCGACTTCTCCTGCACCACCACTATGCCCCCCTTATCTGCACGGATAATAACTAGATCATCCCTTTTACATAATTTTGTTAAGGCTAGTGATTCCTCCTTAATGAGGTTTTCAACAGGGTCAGGGTAGAGAATTGATTTCACTTCTTTCAGAACTGCCTTTGAAGAAAGGTCTATACTGCTACCTTGATAGATAGGGGAGAAAACCTTGATTTATTTCCTTTTGTGAAAAATTTCCTTTTAATCTCCCTGTTGCCCTGCTGAATTTCCTCAAAATTAGAGGCTAACATCTCTATGCAATCCCTTTCTGCTGTGTCGAAACCTGGAGGAAAAAAAAACAGAGGACCAATGGTAATAGGGGACTCTCCTTCCATAGGTACTTGCTCTTGTGATATTTTATTACAAAAAAACTTGTGAAGGTTGATGTCCCTTAAAGACGTTGCTAGGTCTATTTCAAATCTAGTGTCATTGAATCTGTCATTTATGCCAAAGTTCAGACCTCTTGAAAGTAGGGACAGCGTGTTATTGTCCAAACACTCCTCTGTGAGGTTAATTACATTAACAGTTCTTGGTTGACCAAGGATTCATTTTTCTTTTTTTCTGATCTTGAGTCAGCTGTGTTGAACTTCTTTCGTTTCTGTCTGCCTCTTCTTGTGTGCCTCTTTGAGTTTCTAAAGGGATATTCTCACTTTTTCGTTCTTGTTCATACGCTGCGTTTTTTTCGCCATTTTGATTTTTTGAAGCTTGAGATTTTTCTGTTGATATTTTAGATTTTTGTCTTTTACTTTGTGGATTATACTTCCGTCCTGTGTTATTTGGTTCCGTTGTTTTATTTTGCCATGTATAGATATTGTTATTATCATAGTCTCTCTTATCCATTAGAAATTTATCATGCTTATTCATTTTTGCTTCATCTTGTAAAGGAATAAGTTTAGTTTTTAATTTTCTTGAAAACTGTTAAGCTGTTCCGTGGAGACTCTTTTTGCGAGCTCTCTTTTTGCTTTTGAAAGTTCTTCTTGTATTAAACCGTACTCTATACGCGGTTACGGGTTAGGACAATTTGTAGAAGCTTCATCGCATGATCATGGAAAGCTTTTTGCCACGCGTTCACAAAGACTTCGTCTTCATGGAAGATGGCCGGAGGTTTGTACATTCTAAGTCCCCTTGGGACGCGTTCGCATTGCATATAGGACTGAAGCGAGTTCACTGTCCAGAAGTAGTTTATTTCTCTTTCTGACAGACTTGTGATGCGATGTTCCAGTTGCTTAGTACTGATCATTTCTATGTCGTCTTTGACATTGCAGTCTAGAAAGTAACCTCCCACGTCTTCCCTCCCTATGTGAATAGCGACATCCAGATTTTCGAACTGATCGTTAAGATCCATCTCCGTGTTTTCTGAGTTTTCTGCCATATCCTCGTGCTCTGTAGGCTTAAGCGGCAGAAAAGTTCGTAAAAAAGATCACTCTTAGGTGTGCATACGGCACTGAGGACTTGGAGGCATCTCTACAGTATACTGGGAAACGCTGGTGAGTGTGCTGTGGTGCTCTGGCTTATAGATAGGTAATCATAGTAGTCCAACATAGAAGATAATGGAAATAAAGCCGGCACTCACCATTCTTCTCAAAATTCTTGCTTTATTTTGCTTCACATGTGTTCAGGGGTAGGGAACAGACGTGGGGGGGGGGGGATTACAAAGGTGACAAAAGCTCCGTTTCGTGCTGTGAATGCACTTCCTCCGGCCCTAACTTCTAGACTAACAGTACATCTTTATATACCAGGTAAGCCTTCCTGTTATCCAATCACCTTATTTTCTCTCCTTGACACATGACTATGACGTACACCTCCGGGAGAGAGAAAGGGGAGGGGGGGGTGTTTGTGATTAAAAACAAGCTGATTGTTCTGTTCTATCATTGAGGCCTAGTACACCTGTCGCATTAGTCTTGATTATCCATTCAGTTTCTATTTTTAATAATTTCCTGTCTAGCCTTTCTCCTTTTTGGACAGTTATTCTTTCCAGTCCTGCAAATTTTAAGATATCAGGATTATTATTATCCGTTTCCCTTACGTGGGACATTAGTCTGGCAGCTCCTGGTTTTCCTGTACGTATAGCGTACAGGTGTTCTCTTATTCTCACCCTGAGCTGTCGGCTTGTCTGCCCCAGGTAATAAAAACCGCATGGACAGAACAGGGCATAAACCACCTGATCTGTCTTGCAAGTTATAAGATTTTGGACTGTATGTGACACTGCTCCTAGTCGTATGTATTTAGCTTCCATGTTGTATTTGGAAAAATTGCAATTTTTACATTTTTTATTGCCTTCAGGTACGGTGTCTCCTAACCAGGTTTTTTTTAGATTTTTTTCTCCTCTCTTTTAGTTGTTCGTTTTTTCTCAGAATACTCCCTATTGTAATATCTAGACCTACAAAGACATCTTAGACTCTACCTTATACATGAAGATATATGTGTTGAAAATAAGTATATAGTCTATGGACAGCTTCTTATATAACACAATCATGTCTTAGGTACAGAGATTAAGAATATTTGTGATCCCTAATCTCTGTTTTGTTATTTGTAGGAATTCCTTTTTCAATATTTAATAGAATAGACTAGACTTACTGCAGAGTTTACAAGTTTATTTTAGACAGACTGACCGCAGATTTAGGACATAACTGTACTATAAAGAAAAAACAATAATTTGTTTTTTTTTTTGCTACAAATATACAATTAATAATAACAACAAAAAAACTATATAAAAGACTATAGCCGTAATGATACATAGCCTGATGAAATAATGCTGAAGGGCATAATACACTGCACTTTAATACTAGTGCAGTGTATTATATGAGTGATCTTAAGATTGCTGTTAAAAGTCCCCTTTGTAAAAAACTTAAAGGCTAGCTACAAACTGAGAAATAACTATTGTCGGAGGTTCCAAGCGTACATTACCGGCATCATAGATGGCAATGTATTCTGCCCGGATCCTATCTAAATAAAGTTAAAAATATACAATTTATAAAATAATTCACCCCCACCCCAACCCATACAAAAAATAAATGTTTATATAAAAAAGAATTAAAAAAAATAACCCATTTCTCCCCTCACATAAGCTATAATTAAAAATCAACTGTCAACATAATGCTGACAGCCATAATACACTGCACTATAATACTATTGCAATGTATTATATGAGTGATCAAAAGATCACTGGGGAAAGCCCTCTCATGGTATTTGTTAAAAAAGACCAAAAAATAAAAAAACTAGTTAAAAAAATATTCAAACAGAACACCCTAAAAAAAATATAAAAAAAAGAAAAAATATTTAAAAACCAAAAACCCGAAGTAAAACCCCTGACAATACTGTAACCATACATTGTCTTTTGGAATAATGACAAGAGGCATAAGACACTAGTGCAGTGTATTATTATATAGCTATCGAAAGATTGCTGCTCAAAGTCCCTTGATGGGAATAGTTAAAGGAAATTTGTCACCAGTGTCACCTGCACGAACCTGTCGGTACCAACAGATAGTGCAGGTGACACTAATGACAACGGTCCTTACCTCGTCCCGTTCCGTGGAGGGGATCTCTGGTAATCTTCTCTGTTAAGCTTCAGCTCTAGGCCCGGCTTGGGGCACGAGTGGAGCTTAGGAATGTCACTGCTGCTACGAGTCCAGCAGAGAGCAGCAGCTGCTTGGAGCATTGGCAGAGCTTAGTGACATCACTACTGCTGCTCCCTGCTTGGTCCCGCTGCTAAAGAACAGCAGTGGTGATTAGTGTTGAGCGGCATAGGCCATATTTTTATTTGCGAATATTCGCGAATATATGGACGAATATTCGTCATATATTCACGAATATTCGCATACTCATTATATTCTCGTTTTATTTTCGCATATGCGAAAATTCGCATATGCGAAAATTAACATATGTGAATATTAGCATACACAAGATTAGCGTACGGGAATTTTCGCATATGCGAAAATTAGCATACACGAATATTCGCATATGCGAATTTCCGCACGCCAGTCTCACACAGTAGTATTACAGCCTTCTTTACACCACACAAGCTGGAAGCAGAGAGGGGTGATCACTGTGATGTGTACTGTGAAAAAAAAAAATATTCGTAATTACGAATATATAGCGCTGTATTCGCGAAATTCGCGAATTCGCGAATATGCGATAATCGCGAATAATATTCGAATTGCAAATATTCATGAGCAACACTAGTGGTGATGTCCCTATGCTCCGCCCATGCACCAAGCTGGCCAGAGCTGAAGCTTTACAGAGAAGATCACCGGAGATTCCCGCCACTGAACGGGAAAAGGTAAGTACCGTTGTCACCAGTGTCACCTGCACTATCTGTCAGTACCGCCACTTTTGTTTAGGTGACACTGGTGACATATTTCCATTAAAAATGATAAAAGAAAAAGAAGGTTAATAAAATAATTAAAAAAGAAAAACACTTCTACAAAAATGTCCCTTAAAAAACATATTTGGTATGAAATATAAAATTAAGAAAATAGAAAAAAATATATAAAAATTCCCCCAAAAACTTTATAACCCCATACAAATCCCTCACAATAGCCATAACCTTGCACTGCCTGTCAGAATAATACTGAGAGGAATAATACACTGCACCACAATAGTAGTGCAGTGTTTTATAGAAATAATCAGATCTTTGGTGAAAGGTTGCCCTCTAATGGGAATGTGGGTGAAAAGAAAAAACATAAAATAAAAGTGTAATAACATGGTTTATTGACACCCCCCCCCTCCCCCACCAACAAAAAAGAAAAAGAAAACAATAGAAAGGCAGAAATGCTTTTGAAAAAAAAATACACATTAATAATTTATAAAATGTTCTGCCCCCTCCCCCCAAAGAAAACATATATTACCCTTAAAATGTATGAATAAATAAATGAAAATTAAGACATGACCCAAACATTACAAAAACAAACCCTCCAAAAACCTGTCAATTGTCTGCGTCAACATCATCCTGGGATGATGGGAGGAGTAGCACACTGCACTACTATAGAAATAAAAATCCCTATCATCTAAATCCCAATGTGTTCCATTTTGTTTTGTTCCTTTTTCTTATGCGGTTTCATAATCCCTGAGATAAGTAGTTCTGGCCCTAGAGTGTTATATATATTAGCGTCTGTAGCATGTATCAGGAACATGTTATCATACCTGCGTCTTTTTACAGGTGACTGATGTCCGGTGAGAAGGTGAAAGTGACCTATACCCCCCTCAACTGCAAGAAAGGAACCACAGGACAGGTAATTAATATTTATATTAATTACTGATAACAATCAGGCTAGATGTAATATCTAGACCTGCAGAGATGTCATAGTCTCCACCTTATACATGAACATATATGTGTTGTTAATAAGCATATCGTCTATGGACAGCTTCTTATATAACACAACCATGTCTCAGGTACAGAGAATAGGAACATTTATGATCCTTAATATCTGTTTTTTATTAGTAGGAATTCCTTTATCAATATTTAATAGAATAGACCCAACTTACCCCAAGGTTTACAAGTTTCCTTTAGACAAACTGACTGCAGATTTAGAACATAACTGTAATGTAAAGAAAAATCAATAATTTGTTTTTGCTACAAATATATAATTATAAAAATAATGAGAATTAAAAAACTATATATTAAAAGACTATAGCCATAATAATACATAGCCTGTTGAAATAATCATGAAGCGCATAATACACTGCACTTTAACCCCTTAAGGACACATGACGTACTGGAACGTCATGTGTCCACTCCCGATCTATAACGCGGGGCCACGGCGTGGCCCCGCGTCATAGCGGGTCGGGCCCGGCCTCTAACAACGGCCGGGACCCGTGGCTAATAGCGCGCGGCATTGATCGCTGTGCCGCGCGCTATTAACCCTTTAGACGCGGCGTTCAAAGTTGAACGCCGCGTCTAAAGTGAAACCGAAAGCATCCCGGCTAGCTCAGTGGGCTGTTCGGGATAGCCGCGGTGAAATCGCGGCATCCCGAACAGCTGACAGGACAGCGGGAGGGCCCCTACCTGCCTCCTCGCTGTCCGATCGCCGAATGACTGCTCAGTGCCTGAGATCCAGGCATGAGCAGTCATGCGGCAGAATCGTTGATCACTGGTTTCTTATGAGAAACCAGTGATCAACATAGAAGATCAGTGTGTGCAGTGTTATAGGTCCCTATGGGACCTATAACACTGCAAAAAAAAAGTGAAAAAAAAAAGTGAATAAAGATCATTTAACTCCTCCCCTATTAAAAGTTTGAATCACCCCCCTTTTCCAATAAAAAAAAAAACACAGTGTAAATAAAAATAAAAATAAACATATGTGGTATCACCGCGTGCGGAAATGTCCGAATTATAAAAATATATCATTAATTAAACCGCTCGGTCAATGGCGTGCGCGCAAAAAAATTCCAAAGTCCAAAATAGTGCATTTTTGGTCACTTTTTATATCATTTAAAAATGAATAAAAAGTGATCAATAAGTCCTATCAATGCAAAAATGGTACCGTTAAAAACTTCAGATCACGTCGCAAAAAATGAGCCCTCATACCGCCCCATACACGGAAAAATAAAAAAGTTATAGGGGTCAGAAGATGACAATTTTAAACGTTTTAATTTTCCTGCATGTAGTTATGATTTTTTCCAGAAGTCCGACAAAATCAAACCTATATAAGTAGGGTATCATTTTAATCGTATGGACCTACAGAATACATATCAGGTGTCATTTTTACCGAAAAATGTACTACGTAGAAACGGAAGCCCCCAAAAGTTACAAAACAGCGTTTTTTTTTTTCAATTTTGTCGCACAATGATTTTTTTTCCCGCTTCACCATAGATTTTTGGGCAAAATGACTGACGTCATTACAAAGTAGAATTGGTGGCGCAAAAAATAAGCCATCATATGGATTTTTAGGTGTAAATTTGAAAGAGTTATGATTTTTTAAAGGCAAGGAGCAAAAAACGAAAATGCAAAAACGGAAAAACCTCCGGTCCTTAAGGGGTTAATACTAGTGCAGTGTATTATATGAGCGATCTTAAGATCGCTGTTAAAAGTCCCCTTTGTAAAAAAAAACGTAAAGGCTAGCTAGGAATTTTCATCCGGAATAACTATTGCAGGAGGTTCCAAGCGTACATTACCGTCATCATAGATGGCAATGTATTCTGCCCGGATCCTATGTAAATGAAGTTAAAAATAAACAATTTATAAAATAATTCACCCCACCCCAACCCCTACAAAAAAATAAATGTTTATATAAAAAAGAATAAAAAAAAAATAACCCATTTCTCCCCTCACATAAGCTATAATTAAAAATCGGCTGTCAACATAATGCTGACAGCGATAATACACTGCACTATAACACTATTGCAATGTATTATATGGGTGATCACAAGATCACTGGGGAAAGGGCTCTTATCGAATTTGTTAAAAAAAAGACCAAAAAATAAAAAATAAAGAAAAAAATAGTTTAAAAAAATATTCAAACAGAACACCCTAAAAAAAAACATATTAAAAAAAGAAAAAATAATTTTAAACCAAAAACCCGAAATAAAACCCCTGACAATACTGTAACCATACATTGTCTTTTAGAATAATGACAAGAGGCCTAAGACACTAGTGCAGTGTATTATTACATAGTTATAGAAAGATTGCTGCTCAAAGTCCCTTGATGGGAATAGTTAAAGGAAATTTGTCACCAGTGTCACCTGCACTAACCTGTCGGTACCAACAGATAGTGCAGGTGACACTAATGACAAAGGTCCTTGCCTAGTCCCGTTCCGTGGAGGGGATCTCCGGTAATCTTCTCTGTTAAGCTTCAGCTCTAGGCCCGGCTTTGGGCACGAGTGGAGCTTAGGAATGTCACTGCTGCTACGAGTCCAGCAGAGAGCAGCAGCGGCTAGGGGCATTGGCAGAGCTTAGTGACATCACCGCTGCTGCTCCCTGCTTGGTCCCACTGCTAAAGAACAGCAGTGGTGATGTCCCTATGCTCCGCCCATGCACAAAGCTGGCCAGAGCTGAAGCTTAACAGAGAAGATCACCGGAGATTCCCGCCACTGAACGGGAAAAGGTAAGTACCGTTGTCACCAGTGTCACCTGCACTATCTGTCAGTACCGCCACTTTTGTGTAGGTGACACTGGTGACATATTTCCATTAAAAACAATAAAAGAAAAAGAAGGTTAATAAAATAATTAAAAAAGAAAAAAAACTTCTACAAAAATATCCCTAAAAAAACATATTTGGTATGAAATATAAAATTAAGAAAATAGAAAAAATATATAAAAATTCCCCCAAAAACTATATAACCCCATACAAATCCCTCACAATGCCATAACCATGCACTGCCTGTCAGAATAATGCTAAGAGGAATAATACACTGCACCACAATTGTAGTGCAGTGTTTTATAGAAATAATCAGATCTTTGGTGAAAGGTTGCCCTCTAATGGGAATATGGGTGAAAAAAACAACCCATAAAATAAAAGTGTAATAACATGATTTATTGACCCCCCCCCCTCCCCCACCAACAAAAAAAGAAAAAGAAAACAGTAGAAAGGCAGAAATGCTTTTGAAAAAAGAAATACACAATAATAATTTATAAAATTTTCTGCTCCCTCCCCCAAAGAAAACATATATTACCCTTAAAATGTATGAATAAATAAATGAAAATTAAGACATAACCCAAACATTACAAAAACAAACCCTCCAAAAACCTGTCAATAGTCTGCGTCAACATCATCCTGGGATGATGAGAAGAGTAGTACACTGCACTACTATAGAAATAAAAATCCCTACCATCTAAATCCCAATGTGTTCCATTTTTTTTTTTGTTCCTTTTTCTTATGCGGTTTCATAATCCCTGAGATAAGTAGTTCTGGCCCTAGAGTGTTATATATATTAGCGTCTGTAGCATGTATCAGGAACATGTTATCATACCTGTGTCTTTTTACAGGTGACTGATGTCCGGTGAGAAGGTGAAAGTGACCTATACCCCCGTCAACTGCAAGAAAGGAACCACAGGACAGGTAATTAATATTTATATTAATTACTGATAACAATCAGGCTAGATGTAATATCTAGACCTGCAGAGATGTCATAGTCTCCACCTTATACATGAACATATATGTGTTGTTAATAAGCATATCGTCTATGGACAGCTTCTTATATAACACAACCATATCTCAGGTACAGAGAATAGGAACATTTATGATCCTTAATATCTGTTTTTTATTTGTAGGAATTCCTTTTTCAATATTTAATAGAATAGACCCAACTTACCCCAAGGTTTACAAGTTTCCTTTAGACAAACTGACTGCAGATTTAGAACATAACTGTAATGTAAAGAAAAATCAATAATTTGTTTTTGCTACAAATATATAATTATAAAAATAATGAGAATTAAAAAACTATATATTAAAAGACTATAGCCATAATAATACATAGCCTGTTGAAATAATCATGAAGCGCATAATACACTGCACTTTAATACTAGTGCAGTGTATTATATGAGCGATCTTAAGATCGCTGTTAAAAGTCCCCTTTGTAAAAAAAACGTAAAGGCTAGCTAGGAATTTTCATCCGGAATAACTATTGCCGGAGGTTCCAAGCGTACATTACCGTCATCATAGATGGCAATGTATTCTGCCCGGATCCTATGTAAATGAAGTTAAAAATAAACAATTTATAAAATAATTCACCCCACCCCAACCCCTACAAAAAATAAATGTTTATATAAAAAAGAATAAAAAAAAAATAACCCATTTCTCCCCTCACATAAGCTATAATTAAAAATCGTCTGTCAACATAATGCTGACAGCGATAATACACTGCACTATAACACTATTGCAATGTATTATATGGGTGATCACAAGATCACTGGGGAAAGGCCTCTCATCGAATTTGTTAAAAAAAAGACCAAAAAATAAAAAATAAAGAAAAAAAAGTTAAAAAAAATATTCAAACAGAACACCCTAAAAAAAAACATATTAAAAAAAGAAAAAATAATTTTAAACCAAAAACCCGAAATAAAACCCCTGACAATACTGTAACCATACATTGTCTTTTAGAATAATGACAAGAGGCCTAAGACACTAGTGCAGTGTATTATTACATAGCTATCGAAAGATTGCTGCTCAAAGTCCCTTGATGGGAATAGTTAAAGGAAATTTGTCACCAGTGTCACCTGCACTAACCTGTCGGTACCAACAGATAGTGCAGGTGACACTAATGACAAAGGTCCTTGCCTTGTCCCGTTCCGTGGAGGGGATCTCCGGTAATCTTCTCTGTTAAGCTTCAGCTCTAGGCCCGGCTTGGGGCACGAGTGGAGCTTAGGAATGTCACTGCTGCTACGAGTCCAGCAGAGAGCAGCAGCGGCTAGGGGCATTGGCAGAGCTTAGTGATATCACCGCTGCTGCTCCCTGCTTGGTCCCGCTGCTAAAGAACAGCAGTGGTGATGTCCCTATGCTCCGCCCATGCACAAAGCTGGCCAGAGCTGAAGCTTAACAGAGAAGATCACCGGAGATTCCCGCCACTGAACGGGAAAAGGTAAGTACCGTTGTCACCAGTGTCACCTGCACTATCTGTCAGTATCGCCACTTTTGTGTAGGTGACACTGGTGACATATTTCCATTAAAAACAATAAAAGAAAAAGAAGGTTAATAAAATAATTAAAAATGAAAAAAAACTTCTACAAAAATATCCCTAAAAAAACATATTTGGTATGAAATATAAAATTAAGAAAATAGAAAAAATATATAAAAATTCCCCCAAAAACTATATAACCCCATACAAATCCCTCACAATGCCATAACCATGCACTGCCTGTCAGAATAATGCTAAGAGGAATAATACACTGCACCACAATAGTAGTGCAGTGTTTTATAGAAATAATCAGATCTTTGGTGAAAGGTTGCCCTCTAATGGGAATATGGGTGAAAAAAACAACCCATAAAATAAAAGTGTAATAACATGATTTATTGACCCTCCCCCACCAACAAAAAAAGAAAAAGAAAACAGTAGAAAGGCAGAAATGCTTTTGAAAAAAGAAATACACAATAATAATTTATAAAATTTTCGGCCCCCTCCCCCAAAGAAAACATATATTACCCTTAAAATGTATGAATAAATAAATGAAAATTAAGACATAACCCAAACATTACAAAAACAAACCCTCCAAAAACCTGTCAATAGTCTGCGTCAACATCATCCTGGGATGATGGGAAGAGTAGTACACTGCACTACTATAGAAATAAAAATCCCTACCATCTAAATCCCAATGTGTTCCATTTTTTTTTTTGTTCCTTTTTCTTATGCGGTTTCATAATCCCTGAGATAAGTAGTTCTGGCCCTAGAGTGTTATATATATTAGCGTCTGTAGCATGTATCAGGAACATGTTATCATACCTGTGTCTTTTTACAGGTGACTGATGTCCGGTGAGAAGGTGAAAGTGACCTATACCCCCGTCAACTGCAAGAAAGGAACCACAGGACAGGTAATTAATATTTATATTAATTACTGATAACAATCAGGCTAGATGTAATATCTAGACCTGCAGAGATGTCATAGTCTCCACCTTATACATAAACATATATGTGTTGTTAATAAGCATATCGTCTATGGACAGCTTCTTATATAACACAACCATGTCTCAGGTACAGAGAATAGGAACATTTATGATCCTTAATATCTGTTTTTTATTTGTAGGAATTCCTTTTTCAATATTTAATAGAATAGACCCAACTTACCCCAAGGTTTACAAGTTTCCTTTAGACAAACTGACTGCAGATTTAGAACATAACTGTAATGTAAAGAAAAATCAATAATTTGTTTTTGCTACAAATATATAATTATAAAAATAATGAGAATTAAAAAACTATATATTAAAAGACTATAGCCATAATAATACATAGCCTGTTGAAATAATCATGAAGCGCATAATACACTGCACTTTAATACTAGTGCAGTGTATTATATGAGCGATCTTAAGATCGCTGTTAAAAGTCCCCTTTGTAAAAAAAAACGTAAAGGCTAGCTAGGAATTTTCATCCGGAATAACTATTGCAGGAGGTTCCAAGCGTACATTACCGTCATCATAGATGGCAATGTATTCTGCCCAGGTCCTATGTAAATGAAGTTAAAAATAAACAATTTATAAAATAATTCACCCCACCCCAACCCCTACAAAAAAATAAATGTTTATATAAAAAAGAATAAAAAAAAAATAACCCATTTCTCCCCTCACATAAGCTATAATTAAAAATCGGCTGTCAACATAATGCTGACAGCGATAATACACTGCACTATAACACTATTGCAATGTATTATATGGGTGATCACAAGATCACTGGGGAAAGGACTCTTATCGAATTTGTTAAAAAAAAGACCAAAAAATAAAAAATAAAGAAAAAAATAGTTTAAAAAAATATTCAAACAGAACACCCTAAAAAAAAACATATTAAAAAAAGAAAAAATAATTTTAAACCAAAAACCCGAAATAAAACCCCTGACAATACTGTAACCATACATTGTCTTTTAGAATAATGACAAGAGGCCTAAGACACTAGTGCAGTGTATTATTACATAGTTATAGAAAGATTGCTGCTCAAAGTCCCTTGATGGGAATAGTTAAAGGAAATTTGTCACCAGTGTCACCTGCACTAACCTGTCGGTACCAACAGATAGTGCAGGTGACACTAATGACAAAGGTCCTTGCCTAGTCCCGTTCCGTGGAGGGGATCTCCGGTAATCTTCTCTGTTAAGCTTCAGCTCTAGGCCCGGCTTTGGGCACGTGTGGAGCTTAGGAATGTCACTGCTGCTACGAGTCCAGCAGAGAGCAGCAGCGGCTAGGGGCATTGGCAGAGCTTAGTGACATCACCGCTGCTGCTCCCTGCTTGGTCCCGCTGCTAAAGAACAGCAGTGGTGATGTCCCTATGCTCCGCCCATGCACAAAGCTGGCCAGAGCTGAAGCTTAACAGAGAAGATCACCGGAGATTCCCGCCACTGAACGGGAAAAGGTAAGTACCGTTGTCACCAGTGTCACCTGCACTATCTGTCAGTACCGCCACTTTTGTGTAGGTGACACTGGTGACATATTTCCATTAAAAACAATAAAAGAAAAAGAAGGTTAATAAAATAATTAAAAAAGAAAAAAAACTTCTACAAAAATATCCCTAAAAAAACATATTTGGTATGAAATATAAAATTAAGAAAATAGAAAAAATATATAAAAATTCCCCCAAAAACTATATAACCCCATACAAATCCCTCACAATGCCATAACCATGCACTGCCTGTCAGAATAATGCTAAGAGGAATAATACACTGCACCACAATAGTAGTGCAGTGTTTTATAGAAATAATCAGATCTTTGGTGAAAGGTTGCCCTCTAATGGGAATATGGGTGAAAAAAACAACCCATAAAATAAAAGTGTAATAACATGATTTATTGACCCCCCCCTCCCCCACCAACAAAAAAAGAAAAAGAAAATAGTAGAAAGGCAGAAATGCTTTTGAAAAAAGAAATACACAATAATAATTTATAAAATTTTCTGCTCCCTCCCCCAAAGAAAACATATATTACCCTTAAAATGTATGAATAAATAAATGAAAATTAAGACATAACCCAAACATTACAAAAACAAACCCTCCAAAAACCTGTCAATAGTCTGCGTCAACATCATCCTGGGATGATGGGAAGAGTAGTACACTGCACTACTATAGAAATAAAAATCCCTACCATCTAAATCCCAATGTGTTCCATTTTTTTTTTTGTTCCTTTTTCTTATGCGGTTTCATAATCCCTGAGATAAGTAGTTCTGGCCCTAGAGTGTTATATATATTAGCGTCTGTAGCATGTATCAGGAACATGTTATCATACCTGTGTCTTTTTACAGGTGACTGATGTCCGGTGAGAAGGTGAAAGTGACCTATACCCCCGTCAACTGCAAGAAAGGAACCACAGGACAGGTAATTAATATTTATATTAATTACTGATAACAATCAGGCTAGATGTAATATCTAGACCTGCAGAGATGTCATAGTCTCCACCTTATACATGAACATATATGTGTTGTTAATAAGCATATCGTCTATGGACAGCTTCTTATATAACACAACCATGTCTCAGGTACAGAGAATAGGAACATTTATGATCCTTAATATCTGTTTTTTATTTGTAGGAATTCCTTTTTCAATATTTAATAGAATAGACCCAACTTACCCCAAGGTTTACAAGTTTCCTTTAGACAAACTGACTGCAGATTTAGAACATAACTGTAATGTAAAGAAAAATCAATAATTTGTTTTTGCTACAAATATATAATTATAAAAATAATGAGAATTAAAAAACTATATATTAAAAGACTATAGCCATAATAATACATAGCCTGTTGAAATAATCATGAAGCGCATAATACACTGCACTTTAATACTAGTGCAGTGTATTATATGAGCGATCTTAAGATCGCTGTTAAAAGTCCCCTTTGTAAAAAAAACGTAAAGGCTAGCTAGGAATTTTCATCCGGAATAACTATTGCCGGAGGTTCCAAGCGTACATTACCGTCATCATAGATGGCAATGTATTCTGCCCGGATCCTATGTAAATGAAGTTAAAAATAAACAATTTATAAAATAATTCACCCCACCCCAACCCCTACAAAAAAATAAATGTTTATATAAAAAAGAATTAAAAAAAAATAACCCATTTCTCCCCTCACATAAGCTATAATTAAAAATCGGCTGTCAACATAATGCTGACAGCGATAATACACTGCACTATAACACTATTGCAATGTATTATATGGGTGATCACAAGATCACTGGGGAAAGGCCTCTCATCGAATTTGTTAAAAAAAAGACCAAAAAATAAAAAATAAAGAAAAAAAAGTTAAAAAAAATATTCAAACAGAACACCCTAAAAAAAAACATATTAAAAAAAGAAAAAATAATTTTAAACCAAAAACCCGAAATAAAACCCCTGACAATACTGTAACCATACATTGTCTTTTAGAATAATGACAAGAGGCCTAAGACACTAGTGCAGTGTATTATTACATAGCTATCGAAAGATTGCTGCTCAAAGTCCCTTGATGGGAATAGTTAAAGGAAATTTGTCACCAGTGTCACCTGCACTAACCTGTCGGTACCAACAGATAGTGCAGGTGACACTAATGACAAAGGTCCTTGCCTTGTCCCGTTCCGTGGAGGGGATCTCCGGTAATCTTCTCTGTTAAGCTTCAGCTCTAGGCCCGGCTTGGGGCACGAGTGGAGCTTAGGAATGTCACTGCTGCTACGAGTCCAGCAGAGAGCAGCAGCGGCTAGGGGCATTGGCAGAGCTTAGTGACATCACCGCTGCTGCTCCCTGCTTGGTCCCGCTGCTAAAGAACAGCAGTGGTGATGTCCCTATGCTCCGCCCATGCACAAAGCTGGCCAGAGCTGAAGCTTAACAGAGAAGATCACCGGAGATTCCCGCCACTGAACGGGAAAAGGTAAGTACCGTTGTCACCAGTGTCACCTGCACTATCTGTCAGTATCGCCACTTTTGTGTAGGTGACACTGGTGACATATTTCCATTAAAAACAATAAAAGAAAAAGAAGGTTAATAAAATAATTAAAAATGAAAAAAAACTTCTACAAAAATATCCCTAAAAAAACATATTTGGTATGAAATATAAAATTAAGAAAATAGAAAAAATATATAAAAATTCCCCCAAAAACTATATAACCCCATACAAATCCCTCACAATGCCATAACCATGCACTGCCTGTCAGAATAATGCTAAGAGGAATAATACACTGCACCACAATAGTAGTGCAGTGTTTTATAGAAATAATCAGATCTTTGGTGAAAGGTTGCCCTCTAATGGGAATATGGGTGAAAAAAACAACCCATAAAATAAAAGTGTAATAACATGATTTATTGACCCTCCCCCACCAACAAAAAAAGAAAAAGAAAACAGTAGAAAGGCAGAAATGCTTTTGAAAAAAGAAATACACAATAATAATTTATAAAATTTTCTGCCCCCTCCCCCAAAGAAAACATATATTACCCTTAAAATGTATGAATAAATAAATGAAAATTAAGACATAACCCAAACATTACAAAAACAAACCCTCCAAAAACCTGTCAATAGTCTGCGTCAACATCATCCTGGGATGATGGGAAGAGTAGTACACTGCACTACTATAGAAATAAAAATCCCTACCATCTAAATCCCAATGTGTTCCATTTTTTTTTTTTTGTTCCTTTTTCTTATGCGGTTTCATAATCCCTGAGATAAGTAGTTCTGGCCCTAGAGTGTTATATATATTAGCGTCTGTAGCATGTATCAGGAACATGTTATCATACCTGTGTCTTTTTACAGGTGACTGATGTCCGGTGAGAAGGTGAAAGTGACCTATACCCCCGTCAACTGCAAGAAAGGAACCACAGGACAGGTAATTAATATTTATATTAATTACTGATAACAATCAGGCTAGATGTAATATCTAGACCTGCAGAGATGTCATAGTCTCCACCTTATACATGAACATATATGTGTTGTTAATAAGCATATCGTCTATGGACAGCTTCTTATATAACACAACCATGTCTCAGGTACAGAGAATAGGAACATTTATGATCCTTAATATCTGTTTTTTATTTGTAGGAATTCCTTTTTCAATATTTAATAGAATAGACCCAACTTACCCCAAGGTTTACAAGTTTCCTTTAGACAAACTGACTGCAGATTTAGAACATAACTGTAATGTAAAGAAAAATCAATAATTTGTTTTTGCTACAAATATATAATTATAAAAATAATGAGAATTAAAAAACTATATATTAAAAGACTATAGCCATAATAATACATAGCCTGTTGAAATAATCATGAAGCGCATAATACACTGCACTTTAATACTAGTGCAGTGTATTATATGAGCGATCTTAAGATCGCTGTTAAAAGTCCCCTTTGTAAAAAAAACGTAAAGGCTAGCTAGGAATTTTCATCCGGAATAACTATTGCCGGAGGTTCCAAGCGTACATTACCGTCATCATAGATGGCAATGTATTCTGCCCGGATCCTATGTAAATGAAGTTAAAAATAAACAATTTATAAAATAATTCACCCCACCCCAACCCCTACAAAAAAATAAATGTTTATATAAAAAAGAATAAAAAAAAAATAACCCATTTCTCCCCTCACATAAGCTATAATTAAAAATCGGCTGTCAACATAATGCTGACAGCGATAATACACTGCACTATAACACTATTGCAATGTATTATATGGGTGATCACAAGATCACTGGGGAAAGGCCTCTCATCGAATTTGTTAAAAAAAAGACCAAAAAATAAAAAATAAAGAAAAAAAAGTTAAAAAAAATATTCAAACAGAACACCCTAAAAAAAAACATATTAAAAAAAGAAAAAATAATTTTAAACCAAAAACCCGAAATAAAACCCCTGACAATACTGTAACCATACATTGTCTTTTAGAATAATGACAAGAGGCCTAAGACACTAGTGCAGTGTATTATTACATAGCTATCGAAAGATTGCTGCTCAAAGTCCCTTGATGGGAATAGTTAAAGGAAATTTGTCACCAGTGTCACCTGCACTAACCTGTCGGTACCAACAGATAGTGCAGGTGACACTAATGACAAAGGTCCTTGCCTTGTCCCGTTCCGTGGAGGGGATCTCCGGTAATCTTCTCTGTTAAGCTTCAGCTCTAGGCCCGGCTTGGGGCACGAGTGGAGCTTAGGAATGTCACTGCTGCTACGAGTCCAGCAGAGAGCAGCAGCGGCTAGGGGCATTGGCAGAGCTTAGTGACATCACCGCTGCTGCTCCCTGCTTGGTCCCGCTGCTAAAGAACAGCAGTGGTGATGTCCCTATGCTCCGCCCATGCACAAAGCTGGCCAGAGCTGAAGCTTAACAGAGAAGATCACCGGAGATTCCCGCCACTGAACGGGAAAAGGTAAGTACCGTTGTCACCAGTGTCACCTGCACTATCTGTCAGTATCGCCACTTTTGTGTAGGTGACACTGGTGACATATTTCCATTAAAAACAATAAAAGAAAAAGAAGGTTAATAAAATAATTAAAAATGAAAAAAAACTTCTACAAAAATATCCCTAAAAAAACATATTTGGTATGAAATATAAAATTAAGAAAATAGAAAAAATATATAAAAATTCCCCCAAAAACTATATAACCCCATACAAATCCCTCACAATGCCATAACCATGCACTGCCTGTCAGAATAATGCTAAGAGGAATAATACACTGCACCACAATAGTAGTGCAGTGTTTTATAGAAATAATCAGATCTTTGGTGAAAGGTTGCCCTCTAATGGGAATATGGGTGAAAAAAACAACCCATAAAATAAAAGTGTAATAACATGATTTATTGACCCTCCCCCACCAACAAAAAAAGAAAAAGAAAACAGTAGAAAGGCAGAAATGCTTTTGAAAAAAGAAATACACAATAATAATTTATAAAATTTTCTGCCCCCTCCCCCAAAGAAAACATATATTACCCTTAAAATGTATGAATAAATAAATGAAAATTAAGACATAACCCAAACATTACAAAAACAAACCCTCCAAAAACCTGTCAATAGTCTGCGTCAACATCATCCTGGGATGATGGGAAGAGTAGTACACTGCACTACTATAGAAATAAAAATCCCTACCATCTAAATCCCAATGTGTTCCATTTTTTTTTTTTTGTTCCTTTTTCTTATGCGGTTTCATAATCCCTGAGATAAGTAGTTCTGGCCCTAGAGTGTTATATATATTAGCGTCTGTAGCATGTATCAGGAACATGTTATCATACCTGTGTCTTTTTACAGGTGACTGATGTCCGGTGAGAAGGTGAAAGTGACCTATACCCCCGTCAACTGCAAGAAAGGAACCACAGGACAGGTAATTAATATTTATATTAATTACTGATAACAATCAGGCTAGATGTAATATCTAGACCTGCAGAGATGTCATAGTCTCCACCTTATACATGAACATATATGTGTTGTTAATAAGCATATCGTCTATGGACAGCTTCTTATATAACACAACCATGTCTCAGGTACAGAGAATAGGAACATTTATGATCCTTAATATCTGTTTTTTATTTGTAGGAATTCCTTTTTCAATATTTAATAGAATAGACCCAACTTACCCCAAGGTTTACAAGTTTCCTTTAGACAAACTGACTGCAGATTTAGAACATAACTGTAATGTAAAGAAAAATCAATAATTTGTTTTTGCTACAAATATATAATTATAAAAATAATGAGAATTAAAAAACTATATATTAAAAGACTATAGCCATAATAATACATAGCCTGTTGAAATAATCATGAAGCGCATAATACACTGCACTTTAATACTAGTGCAGTGTATTATATGAGCGATCTTAAGATCGCTGTTAAAAGTCCCCTTTGTAAAAAAAACCTAAAGGCTAGCTAGGAATTTTCATCCGGAATAACTATTGCCGGAGGTTCCAGGCGTACATTACCGTCATCATAGATGGCAATGTATTCTGCCCGGATCCTATGTAAATGAAGTTAAAAATAAACAATTTATAAAATAATTCACCCCACCCCAACCCCTACAAAAAAATAAATGTTTATATAAAAAAGAATAAAAAAAAAATAACCCATTTCTCCCCTCACATAAGCTATAATTAAAAATCGGCTGTCAACATAATGCTGACAGCGATAATACACTGCACTATAACACTATTGCAATGTATTATATGGGTGATCACAAGATCACTGGGGAAAGGCCTCTCATCGAATTTGTTAAAAAAAAGACCAAAAAATAAAAAATAAAGAAAAAAAAGTTAAAAAAAATATTCAAACAGAACACCCTAAAAAAAAACATATTAAAAAAAGAAAAAATAATTTTAAACCAAAAACCCGAAATAAAACCCCTGACAATACTGTAACCATACATTGTCTTTTAGAATAATGACAAGAGGCCTAAGACACTAGTGCAGTGTATTATTACATAGCTATCGAAAGATTGCTGCTCAAAGTCCCTTGATGGGAATAGTTAAAGGAAATTTGTCACCAGTGTCACCTGCACTAACCTGTCGGTACCAACAGATAGTGCAGGTGACACTAATGACAAAGGTCCTTGCCTTGTCCCGTTCCGTGGAGGGGATCTCCGGTAATCTTCTCTGTTAAGCTTCAGCTCTAGGCCCGGCTTGGGGCACGAGTGGAGCTTAGGAATGTCACTGCTGCTACGAGTCCAGCAGAGAGCAGCAGCGGCTAGGGGCATTGGCAGAGCTTAGTGACATCACCGCTGCTGCTCCCTGCTTGGTCCCGCTGCTAAAGAACAGCAGTGGTGATGTCCCTATGCTCCGCCCATGCACAAAGCTGGCCAGAGCTGAAGCTTAACAGAGAAGATCACCGGAGATTCCCGCCACTGAACGGGAAAAGGTAAGTACCGTTGTCACCAGTGTCACCTGCACTATCTGTCATTATCGCCACTTTTGTGTAGGTGACACTGGTGACATATTTCCATTAAAAACAATAAAAGAAAAAGAAGGTTAATAAAATAATTAAAAATGAAAAAAAACTTCTACAAAAATATCCCTAAAAAAACATATTTGGTATGAAATATAAAATTAAGAAAATAGAAAAAATATATAAAAATTCCCCCCAAAACTATATAACCCCATACAAATCCCTCACAATGCCATAACCATGCACTGCCTGTCAGAATAATGCTAAGAGGAATAATACACTGCACCACAATAGTAGTGCAGTGTTTTATAGAAATAATCAGATCTTTGGTGAAAGGTTGCCCTCTAATGGGAATATGGGTGAAAAAAACAACCCATAAAATAAAAGTGTAATAACATGATTTATTGATCCTCCCCCACCAACAAAAAAAGAAAAAGAAAACAGTAGAAAGGCAGAAATGCTTTTGAAAAAAGAAATACACAATAATAATTTATAAAATTTTCTGCCCCCTCCCCCAAAGAAAACATATATTACCCTTAAAATGTATGAATAAATAAATGAAAATTAAGACATAACCCAAACATTACAAAAACAAACCCTCCAAAAACCTGTCAATAGTCTGCGTCAACATCATCCTGGGATGATGGGAAGAGTAGTACACTGCACTACTATAGAAATAAAAATCCCTACCATCTAAATCCCAATGTGTTCTATTTTTTTTTTTTGTTCCTTTTTCTTATGCGGTTTCATAATCCCTGAGATAAGTAGTTCTGGCCCTAGAGTGTTATATATATTAGCGTCTGTAGCATGTATCAGGAACATGTTATCATACCTGTGTCTTTTTACAGGTGACTGATGTCCGGTGAGAAGGTGAAAGTGACCTATACCCCCGTCAACTGCAAGAAAGGAACCACAGGACAGGTAATTAATATTTATATTAATTACTGATAACAATCAGGCTAGATGTAATATCTAGACCTGCAGAGATGTCATAGTCTCCACCTTATACATGAACATATATGTGTTGTTAATAAGCATATCGTCTATGGACAGCTTCTTATATAACACAACCATGTCTCAGGTACAGAGAATAGGAACATTTATGATCCTTAATATCTGTTTTTTATTTGTAGGAATTCCTTTTTCAATATTTAATAGAATAGACCCAACTTACCCCAAGGTTTACAAGTTTCCTTTAGACAAACTGACTGCAGATTTAGAACATAACTGTAATGTAAAGAAAAATCAATAATTTGTTTTTGCTACAAATATATAATTATAAAAATAATGAGAATTAAAAAACTATATATTAAAAGACTATAGCCATAATAATACATAGCCTGTTGAAATAATCATGAAGCGCATAATACACTGCACTTTAATACTAGTGCAGTGTATTATATGAGCGATCTTAAGATCGCTGTTAAAAGTCCCCTTTGTAAAAAAAACGTAAAGGCTAGCTAGGAATTTTCATCCGGAATAACTATTGCCGGAGGTTCCAAGCGTACATTACCGTCATCATAGATGGCAATGTATTCTGCCCGGATCCTATGTAAATGAAGTTAAAAATAAACAATTTATAAAATAATTCACCCCACCCCAACCCCTACAAAAAAATAAATGTTTATATAAAAAAGAATAAAAAAAAAATAACCCATTTCTCCCCTCACATAAGCTATAATTAAAAATCGGCTGTCAACATAATGCTGACAGCGATAATACACTGCACTATAACACTATTGCAATGTATTATATGGGTGATCACAAGATCACTGGGGAAAGGCCTCTCATCGAATTTGTTAAAAAAAAGACCAAAAAATAAAAAATAAAGAAAAAAAAGTTAAAAAAAATATTCAAACAGAACACCCTAAAAAAAAACATATTAAAAAAAGAAAAAATAATTTTAAACCAAAAACCCGAAATAAAACCCCTGACAATACTGTAACCATACATTGTCTTTTAGAATAATGACAAGAGGCCTAAGACACTAGTGCAGTGTATTATTACATAGCTATCGAAAGATTGCTGCTCAAAGTCCCTTGATGGGAATAGTTAAAGGAAATTTGTCACCAGTGTCACCTGCACTAACCTGTCGGTACCAACAGATAGTGCAGGTGACACTAATGACAAAGGTCCTTGCCTTGTCCCGTTCCGTGGAGGGGATCTCCGGTAATCTTCTCTGTTAAGCTTCAGCTCTAGGCCCGGCTTGGGGCACGAGTGGAGCTTAGGAATGTCACTGCTGCTACGAGTCCAGCAGAGAGCAGCAGCGGCTAGGGGCATTGGCAGAGCTTAGTGACATCACCGCTGCTGCTCCCTGCTTGGTCCCGCTGCTAAAGAACAGCAGTGGTGATGTCCCTATGCTCCGCCCATGCACAAAGCTGGCCAGAGCTGAAGCTTAACAGAGAAGATCACCGGAGATTCCCGCCACTGAACGGGAAAAGGTAAGTACCGTTGTCACCAGTGTCACCTGCACTATCTGTCAGTATCGCCACTTTTGTGTAGGTGACACTGGTGACATATTTCCATTAAAAACAATAAAAGAAAAAGAAGGTTAATAAAATAATTAAAAATGAAAAAAAACTTCTACAAAAATATCCCTAAAAAAACATATTTGGTATGAAATATAAAATTAAGAAAATAGAAAAAATATATAAAAATTCCCCCAAAAACTATATAACCCCATACAAATCCCTCACAATGCCATAACCATGCACTGCCTGTCAGAATAATGCTAAGAGGAATAATACACTGCACCACAATAGTAGTGCAGTGTTTTATAGAAATAATCAGATCTTTGGTGAAAGGTTGCCCTCTAATGGGAATATGGGTGAAAAAAACAACCCATAAAATAAAAGTGTAATAACATGATTTATTGACCCTCCCCCACCAACAAAAAAAGAAAAAGAAAACAGTAGAAAGGCAGAAATGCTTTTGAAAAAAGAAATACACAATAATAATTTATAAAATTTTCTGCCCCCTCCCCCAAAGAAAACATATATTACCCTTAAAATGTATGAATAAATAAATGAAAATTAAGACATAACCCAAACATTACAAAAACAAACCCTCCAAAAACCTGTCAATAGTCTGCGTCAACATCATCCTGGGATGATGGGAAGAGTAGTACACTGCACTACTATAGAAATAAAAATCCCTACCATCTAAATCCCAATGTGTTCTATTTTTTTTTTTTTGTTCCTTTTTCTTATGCGGTTTCATAATCCCTGAGATAAGTAGTTCTGGCCCTAGAGTGTTATATATATTAGCGTCTGTAGCATGTATCAGGAACATGTTATCATACCTGTGTCTTTTTACAGGTGACTGATGTCCGGTGAGAAGGTGAAAGTGACCTATACCCCCGTCAACTGCAAGAAAGGAACCACAGGACAGGTAATTAATATTTATATTAATTACTGATAACAATCAGGCTAGATGTAATATCTAGACCTGCAGAGATGTCATAGTCTCCACCTTATACATGAACATATATGTGTTGTTAATAAGCATATCGTCTATGGACAGCTTCTTATATAACACAACCATGTCTCAGGTACAGAGAATAGGAACATTTATGATCCTTAATATCTGTTTTTTATTTGTAGGAATTCCTTTTTCAATATTTAATAGAATAGACCCAACTTACCCCAAGGTTTACAAGTTTCCTTTAGACAAACTGACTGCAGATTTAGAACATAACTGTAATGTAAAGAAAAATCAATAATTTGTTTTTGCTACAAATATATAATTATAAAAATAATGAGAATTAAAAAACTATATATTAAAAGACTATAGCCATAATAATACATAGCCTGTTGAAATAATCATGAAGCGCATAATACACTGCACTTTAATACTAGTGCAGTGTATTATATGAGCGATCTTAAGATCGCTGTTAAAAGTCCCCTTTGTAAAAAAAACGTAAAGGCTAGCTAGGAATTTTCATCCGGAATAACTATTGCCGGAGGTTCCAAGCGTACATTACCGTCATCATAGATGGCAATGTATTCTGCCCGGATCCTATGTAAATGAAGTTAAAAATAAACAATTTATAAAATAATTCACCCCACCCCAACCCCTACAAAAAAATAAATGTTTATATAAAAAAGAATAAAAAAAAAATAACCCATTTCTCCCCTCACATAAGCTATAATTAAAAATCGGCTGTCAACATAATGCTGACAGCGATAATACACTGCACTATAACACTATTGCAATGTATTATATGGGTGATCACAAGATCACTGGGGAAAGGCCTCTCATCGAATTTGTTAAAAAAAAGACCAAAAAATAAAAAATAAAGAAAAAAAAGTTAAAAAAAATATTCAAACAGAACACCCTAAAAAAAAACATATTAAAAAAAGAAAAAATAATTTTAAACCAAAAACCCGAAATAAAACCCCTGACAATACTGTAACCATACATTGTCTTTTAGAATAATGACAAGAGGCCTAAGACACTAGTGCAGTGTATTATTACATAGCTATCGAAAGATTGCTGCTCAAAGTCCCTTGATGGGAATAGTTAAAGGAAATTTGTCACCAGTGTCACCTGCACTAACCTGTCGGTACCAACAGATAGTGCAGGTGACACTAATGACAAAGGTCCTTGCCTTGTCCCGTTCCGTGGAGGGGATCTCCGGTAATCTTCTCTGTTAAGCTTCAGCTCTAGGCCCGGCTTGGGGCACGAGTGGAGCTTAGGAATGTCACTGCTGCTACGAGTCCAGCAGAGAGCAGCAGCGGCTAGGGGCATTGGCAGAGCTTAGTGACATCACCGCTGCTGCTCCCTGCTTGGTCCCGCTGCTAAAGAACAGCAGTGGTGATGTCCCTATGCTCCGCCCATGCACAAAGCTGGCCAGAGCTGAAGCTTAACAGAGAAGATCACCGGAGATTCCCGCCACTGAACGGGAAAAGGTAAGTACCGTTGTCACCAGTGTCACCTGCACTATCTGTCAGTATCGCCACTTTTGTGTAGGTGACACTGGTGACATATTTCCATTAAAAACAATAAAAGAAAAAGAAGGTTAATAAAATAATTAAAAATGAAAAAAAACTTCTACAAAAATATCCCTAAAAAAACATATTTGGTATGAAATATAAAATTAAGAAAATAGAAAAAATATATAAAAATTCCCCCAAAAACTATATAACCCCATACAAATCCCTCACAATGCCATAACCATGCACTGCCTGTCAGAATAATGCTAAGAGGAATAATACACTGCACCACAATAGTAGTGCAGTGTTTTATAGAAATAATCAGATCTTTGGTGAAAGGTTGCCCTCTAATGGGAATATGGGTGAAAAAAACAACCCATAAAATAAAAGTGTAATAACATGATTTATTGACCCTCCCCCACCAACAAAAAAAGAAAAAGAAAACAGTAGAAAGGCAGAAATGCTTTTGAAAAAAGAAATACACAATAATAATTTATAAAATTTTCTGCCCCCTCCCCCAAAGAAAACATATATTACCCTTAAAATGTATGAATAAATAAATGAAAATTAAGACATAACCCAAACATTACAAAAACAAACCCTCCAAAAACCTGTCAATAGTCTGCGTCAACATCATCCTGGGATGATGGGAAGAGTAGTACACTGCACTACTATAGAAATAAAAATCCCTACCATCTAAATCCCAATGTGTTCCATTTTTTTTTTTTGTTCCTTTTTCTTATGCGGTTTCATAATCCCTGAGATAAGTAGTTCTGGCCCTAGAGTGTTATATATATTAGCGTCTGTAGCATGTATCAGGAACATGTTATCATACCTGTGTCTTTTTACAGGTGACTGATGTCCGGTGAGAAGGTGAAAGTGACCTATACCCCCGTCAACTGCAAGAAAGGAACCACAGGACAGGTAATTAATATTTATATTAATTACTGATAACAATCAGGCTAGATGTAATATCTAGACCTGCAGAGATGTCATAGTCTCCACCTTATACATGAACATATATGTGTTGTTAATAAGCATATCGTCTATGGACAGCTTCTTATATAACACAACCATGTCTCAGGTACAGAGAATAGGAACATTTATGATCCTTAATATCTGTTTTTTATTTGTAGGAATTCCTTTTTCAATATTTAATAGAATAGACCCAACTTACCCCAAGGTTTACAAGTTTCCTTTAGACAAACTGACTGCAGATTTAGAACATAACTGTAATGTAAAGAAAAATCAATAATTTGTTTTTGCTACAAATATATAATTATAAAAATAATGAGAATTAAAAAACTATATATTAAAAGACTATAGCCATAATAATACATAGCCTGTTGAAATAATCATGAAGCGCATAATACACTGCACTTTAATACTAGTGCAGTGTATTATATGAGCGATCTTAAGATCGCTGTTAAAAGTCCCCTTTGTAAAAAAAAACGTAAAGGCTAGCTAGGAATTTTCATCCGGAATAACTATTGCAGGAGGTTCCAAGCGTACATTACCGTCATCATAGATGGCAATGTATTCTGCCCAGGTCCTATGTAAATGAAGTTAAAAATAAACAATTTATAAAATAATTCACCCCACCCCAACCCCTACAAAAAAATAAATGTTTATATAAAAAAGAATAAAAAAAAAATAACCCATTTCTCCCCTCACATAAGCTATAATTAAAAATCGGCTGTCAACATAATGCTGACAGCGATAATACACTGCACTATAACACTATTGCAATGTATTATATGGGTGATCACAAGATCACTGGGGAAAGGCCTCTCATCGAATTTGTTAAAAAAAAAGACCAAAAAATACAAAATAAAGAAAAAAAAGTTAAAAAAAATATTCAAACAGAACACCGTAAAAAAAAACATATTAAAAAAAGAAAAAATAATTTTAAACCAAAAACCCGAAATAAAACCCCTGACAATACTGTAACCATACATTGTCTTTTAGAATAATGACAAGAGGCCTAAGACACTAGTGCAGTGTATTAGTACATAGTTATCGAAAGATTGCTGCTCAAAGTCCCTTGATGGGAATAGTTAAAGGAAATTTGTCACCAGTGTCACCTGCACTAACCTGTCGGTACCAACAGATAGTGCAGGTGACACTAGTGACAAAGGTCCTTGCCTTGTCCCGTTCCGTTGAGGGGATCTCCGGTAATCTTCTCTGTTAAGCTTCAGCTCTAGGCCCGGCTTGGGGCACGAGTGGAGCTTAGGAATGTCACTGCTGCTACGAGTCCAGCAGAGAGCAGCAGCGGCTAGGGGCATTGGCAGAGCTTAGTGACATCACCGCTGCTGCTCCCTGCTTGGTCCCGCTGCTAAAGAACAGCAGTGGTGATGTCCCTATGCTCCGCCCATGCACAAAGCTGGCCAGAGCTGAAGCTTAACAGAGAAGATCACCGGAGATTCCCGCCACTGAACGGGAAAAGGTAAGTACCGTTGTCACCAGTGTCACCTGCACTATCTGTCAGTACCGCCACTTTTGTGTAGGTGACACTGGTGACATATTTCCATTAAAAACAATAAAAGAAAAAGAAGGTTAATAAAATAATTAAAAAAGAAAAAAAAACTTCTACAAAAATATCCCTAAAAAAACATATTTGGTATGAAATATAAAATTAAGAAAATAGAAAAAATATATAAAAATTCCCCCAAAAACTATATAACCCCATACAAATCCCTCACAATGCCATAACCATGCACTGCCTGTCAGAATAATGCTAAGAGGAATAATACACTGCACCACAATAGTAGTGCAGTGTTTTATAGAAATAATCAGATCTTTGGTGAAAGGTTGCCCTCTAATGGGAATATGGGTGAAAAAAACAACCCATAAAATAAAAGTGTAATAACATGATTTATTGACCCCCCCCTCCCCCACCAACAAAAAAAGAAAAAGAAAACAGTAGAAAGGCAGAAATGCTTTTGAAAAAAGAAATACACAATAATAATTTATAAAATTTTCTGCCCCCTCCCCCAAAGAAAACATATATTACCCTTAAAATGTATGAATAAATAAATGAAAATTAAGACATAACCCAAACATTACAAAAACAAACCCTCCAAAAACCTGTCAATAGTCTGCGTCAACATCATCCTGGGATGATGGGAAGAGTAGTACACTGCACTACTATAGAAATAAAAATCCCTACCATCTAAATCCCAATGTGTTCCATTTTTTTTTTTTGTTCCTTTTTCTTATGCGGTTTCATAATCCCTGAGATAAGTAGTTCTGACCCTAGAGTGTTATATATATTAGCGTCTGTAGCATGTATCAGGAACATGTTATCATACCTGTGTCTTTTTACAGGTGACTGATGTCCGGTGAGAAGGTGAAAGTGACCTATACCCCCGTCAACTGCAAGAAAGGAACCACAGGACAGGTAATTAATATTTATATTAATTACTGATAACAATCAGGCTAGATGTAATATCTAGACCTGCAGAGATGTCATAGTCTCCACCTAATACATGAACATATATGTGTTGTTAATAAGCATATCGTCTATGGACAGCTTCTTATATAACACAACCATGTCTCAGGTACAGAGAATAGGAACATTTATGATCCTTAATATCTGTTTATTATTTGTAGGAATTCCTTTATCAATATTTAATAGAATAGACCCAACTTACCCCAAGGTTTACAAGTTTCCTTTAGACAAACTGACTGCAGATTTAGAACATAACTGTAATGTAAAGAAAAATCTATAATTTGTTTTTGCTACAAATATATAATTATAAAAATAATGAGAATTAAAAAACTATATATTAAAAGACTATAGCCATAATAATACATAGCCTGTTGAAATAATCATGAAGCGCATAATACACTACACTTTAATACTAGTGCAGTGTATTATATGAGCGATCTTAAGATCGCTGTTAAAAGTCCCCTTTGTAAAAAAAAAATGTAAAGGCTAGCTAGGAATTTTCATCAGGAATAACTATTGCCGGAGGTTCCAAGCGTACATTACCGTCATCATAGATGGCAATGTATTCTGCCCGGATCCTATGTAAATGAAGTTAAAAATAAACAATTTATAAAATAATTCACCCCACCCCAACCCCTACAAAAAAATAAATGTTTATATAAAAAAGAATAAAAAAAAAATAACCCATTTCTCCCCTCACATAAGCTATAATTAAAAATCGGCTGTCAACATAATGCTGACAGCGATAATACACTGCACTATAACACTATTGCAATGTATTATATGGGTGATCACAAGATCACTGGGGAAAGGCCTCTCATCGAATTTGTTAAAAAAAAAAAAGACCAAAAAATAAAAAATAAAGAAAAAAAAGTTAAAAAAAATATTCAAACAGAACACCCTAAAAAAAAACATATTAAAAAAAGAAAAAATAATTTTAAACCAAAAACCCGAAATAAAACCCCTGACAATACTGTAACCATACATTGTCTTTTAGAATAATGACAAGAGGCCTAAGACACTAGTGCAGTGTATTCTTACATAGCTATCGAAAGATTGCTGCTCAAAGTCCCTTGATGGGAATAGTTAAAGGAAATTTGTCACCAGTGTCACCTGCACTAACCTGTCGGTACCAACAGATAGTGCAGGTGACACTAATGACAAAGGTCCTTGCCTTGTCCCGTTCCGTGGAGGGGATCTCCGGTAATCTTCTCTGTTAAGCTTCAGCTCTGGGCCCGGCTTGGGGCACGAGTGGAGCTTAGGAATGTCACTGCTGCTACGAGTCCAGCAGAGAGCAGCAGCGGCTAGGGGCATTGGCAGAGCTTCGTGACATCACCGCTGCTGCTCCCTGCTTGGTCCCGCTGCTAAAGAACAGCAGTGGTGATGTCCCTATGCTCCGCCCATGCACCAAGCTGGCCAGAGCTGAAGCTTAACAGAGAAGATCACCGGAGATTCCCGCCACTGAACGGGAAAAGGTAAGTACCGTTGTCACCAGTGTCACCTGCACTGTCAGTACCGCCACTTTTGTGTAGGTGACACTGGTGACATATTTCCATTAAAAACAATAAAAGAAATAGAAGGTTAATAAAATAATTAAAAAAGAAAAAAAACTTCTACAAAAATATCCCTAAAAAAACATATTTGGTATGAAATATAAAATTAAGAAAATAGAAAAAATATATAAAAATTCCCCCAAAAACTATATAACCCCATACAAATCCCTCACAATGCCATAACCATGCACTGCCTGTCAGAATAATGCTAAGAGGAATAATACACTGCACCACAATAGTAGTGCAGTGTTTTATAGAAATAATCAGATCTTTGGTAAAAGGTTGCCCTCTAATGGGAATATGGGTGAAAAAAACAACCCATAAAATAAAAGTGTAATAACATGATTTATTGACCCCCCCCCCTCCCCCAACAAAAAAAGAAAAAGAAAACAGTAGAAACGCAGAAATGCTTTTGAAAAAAGAAATGCACAATAATAATTTATAAAATTTTCTGCCCCCTCCCCCAAAGAAAACATATATTACCCTTAAAATGTATGAATAAATAAATGAAAATTAAGACATAACCCAAACATTACAAAAACAAACCCTCCAAAAACCTGTCAATAGTCTGCGTCAACATCATCCTGGGATGATGGGAAGAGTAGTACACTGCACTACTATAGAAATAAAAATCCCTACCATCTAAATCCCAATGTGTTCCATTTTTTTTTTTGTTCCTTTTTCTTATGCGGTTTCATAATCCCTGAGATAAGTAGTTCTGGCCCTAGAGTGTTATATATATTAGCGTCTGTAGCATGTATCAGGAACATGTTATCATACCTGTGTCTTTTTACAGGTGACTGATGTCCGGTGAGAAGGTGAAAGTGACCTATACCCCCGTCAACTGCAAGAAAGGAACCACAGGACAGGTAATAATATTTATAATAATTACTGATAACAATCAGGCTAGATGTAATATCTAGACCTGCAGAGATGTCATAGTCTCCACCTTATACATGAACATATATGTGTTGTTAATAAGCATATCGTCTATGGACAGCTTCTTATATAACACAACCATGTCTCAGGTACAGAGAATAGGAACATTTATGATCCTTAATATCTGTTTTTTATTTGTAGGAATTCCTTTTTCAATATTTAATAGAATAGACCCAACTTACCCCAAGGTTTACAAGTTTCCTTTAGACAAACTGACTGCAGATTTAGAACATAACTGTAATGTAAAGAAAAATCAATAATTTGTTTTTGCTACAAATATATAATTATAAAAATAATGAGAATTAAAAAACTATATATTAAAAGACTATAGCCATAATAATACATAGCCTGTTGAAATAATCATGAAGCGCATAATACACTGCACTTTAATACTAGTGCAGTGTATTATATGAGCGATCTTAAGATCGCTGTTAAAAGTCCCCTTTGTAAAAAAAACGTAAAGGCTAGCTAGGAATTTTCATCCGGAATAACTATTGCCGGAGGTTCCAAGCGTACATTACCGTCATCATAGATGGCAATGTATTCTGCCCGGATCCTATGTAAATGAAGTTAAAAATAAACAATTTATAAAATAATTCACCCCACCCCAACCCCTACAAAAAATAAATGTTTATATAAAAAAGAATTAAAAAAAAATAACCCATTTCTCCCCTCACATAAGCTATAATTAAAAATCGGCTGTCAACATAATGCTGACAGCGATAATACACTGCACTATAACACTATTGCAATGTATTATATGGGTGATCACAAGATCACTGGGGAAAGGCCTCTTATCGAATTTGTTAAAAAAAAAGACCAAAAAATAAAAAATAAAGAAAAAAAAGTTAAAAAAAATATTCAAACAGAACACCCTAAAAAAAAACATATTAAAAAAAGAAAAAATAATTTTAAACCAAAAACCCGAAATAAATCCCTGACAATACTGTAACCATACATTGTCTTTTAGAATAATGACAAGAGGCCTAAGACACTAGTGCAGTGTATTATTACATAGCTATCTAAAGATTGCTGCTCAAAGTCCCTTGATGGGAATAGTTAAAGGAAATTTGTCACCAGTGTCACCTCCACTAACCTGTCGGTACCAACAGATAGTGCAGGTGACATTAATGACAACGGTCCTTGCCTTGTCCCGTTGCGTGGAGGGGATCTCCGGTAATCTTCTCTGTTAAGCTTCAGCTCTAGGCCCGGCTTGGGGCATGAGTGGAGCTTAGGAATGTCACTGCTGCTACGAGTCCAGCAGAGAGCAGCAGCGGCTAGGGGCATTGGCAGAGCTTAGTGACATCACCGCTGCTGCTCCCTGCTTGGTCCCGCTGCTAAAGAACAGCAGTGGTGATGTCCCTATGCTCCGCCCATGCACCAAGCTGGCCAGAGCTGAAGCTTAACAGAGAAGATCACCGGAGATTCCCGCCACTGAACGGGAAAAGGTAAGTACCGTTGTCACCAGTGTCACCTGCACTATCTGTCAGTACCGCCACTTTTGTGTAGGTGACACTGGTGACATATTTCCATTAAAAACAATAAAAGAAAAAGAAGGTTAATAAAATAATTAAAAAAGAAAAAAAACTTCTACAAAAATATCCCTAAAAAAACATATTTGGTATGAAATATAAAATTAAGAAAATAGAAAAAATATATAAAAATTCCCCCAAAAACTATATAACCCCATACAAATCCCTCACAATGCCATAACCATGCACTGCCTGTCAGAATAATGCTGAGAGGAATAATACACTGCACCACAATAGTAGTGCAGTGTTTTATAGAAATAATCAGATCTTTGGTGAAAGGTTGCCCTCTAATGGGAATATGGGTGTAAAAAAAACAACCCATAAAATAAAAGTGTAACCCATAAAACAAAAAAAGAAAAAGAAAACAGTAGAAAGGCAGAAATGCTTTTGAAAAAAGAAATACACAATAATAATTTATAAAATTTTCTGCCCCCTCCCCCAAAGAAAACATATATTACCCTTAAAATGTATGAATACATAAATGAAAATTAAGACATAACCCAAACATTACAAAAACAAACCCTCCAAAAACCTGTCAATAGTCTGCGTCAACATCATCCTGGGATGATGGGAGGAGTAGTACACTGCACTACTATAGAAATAAAAATCCCTATCATCTAAATCCCAATGTGTTCCATTTTTTTTCGTTCCTTTTTCTTATGCGGTTTCATAATCCCTGAGATAAGTAGTTCTGGCCCTAGAGTGTTATATATATTAGCGTCTGTAGCATGTATCAGGAACATGTTATCATACCTGTGTCTTTTTACAGGTGACTGATGTCCGGTGAGAAGGTGAAAGTGACCTATACCCCCGTCAACTGCAAGAAAGGAACCACAGGACAGGTAATTAATATTTATATTAATTACTGATAACAATCAGGCTAGATGTAATATCTAGACCTGCAGAGATGTCATAGTCTCCACCTTATACATGAACAAATATGTGTTGTTAATAAGCATATCGTCTATGGACAGCTTCTTATATAACACAACCATGTCTCAGGTACAGAGAATAGGAACATTTATGATCCTTAATATCTGTTTTTTATTTGTAGGAATTCCTTTATCAATATTTAATAGAATAGACCCGACTTACCCCAAGGTTTACAAGTTTCCTTTAGACAAACTGACTGCAGATTTAGAACATAACTGTAATGTAAAAAAAAATCAATAATTTGTTTTTGCTACAAATATATAATTATAAAAATAATGAGAATTAAAAAACTATATATTAAAAGACTATAGCCATAATAATACATAGCCTGTTGAAATAATCATGAAGCGCATAATAAACTGCACTTTAATACTAGTGCAGTGTATTATATGAGCGATCTTAAGATCGCTGTTAAAAGTCCCCTTTGTAAAAAAAAAACTTAAAGGCTAGCTAGGAATTTTCAGCCGGAATAACTATTGCCGGAGGTTCCAAGCGTACATTACCGTCATCATAGATGGCAATGTATTCTGCCCGGATCCTATGTAAATGAAGTTAAAAATAAACAATTTATAAAATAATTCACTCCACCCAAACCCCTACAAAAAAAATAAATGTTTATATAAAAAAGAATAAAAAAAAAATAACCCATTTCTCCCCTCACATAAGCTATAATTAAAAATCGGCTGTCAACATAATGCTGACAGCGATAATACACTGCACTATAACACTATTGCAATGTATTATATGGGTGATCACAAGATCACTGGGGAAAGGCCTCTCATCGAATTTGTTAAAAAAAAGACCAAAAAATTAAAAATAAAGTAAAAAAAGTTAAAAAAAATATTTAAACAGAACACCCTAAAAAAAACATATTAAAAAAAGAAAAAAAAATTTAAAACCAAAAAGCCGAAATAAAACCCCTGACAATACTGTAACCATACATTGTCTTTTAGAATAATGACAAGAGGTCTAAGACACTAGTGCAGTGTATTATTACATAGCTATCGAAAGATTGCTGCTCAAAGTCCCTTGATGGGAATAGTTAAAGGAAATTGTCACCAGTGTCACCTGCACTAACCTGTCGGTACCAACAGATAGTGCAGGTGACACTAATGACAAAGGTCCTTGCCTTGTCCCGTTCCGTGGAGGGGATCTCCGGTAATCTTCTCTGTTAAGCTTCAGCTCTAGGCCCGGCTTGGGGCACGAGTGGAGCTTAGGAATGTCACTGCTGCTACGAGTCCAGCAGAGAGCAGCAGCGGCTAGGGGCATTGGCAGAGCTTAGTGACATCACTGCTGCTGCTCCCTGCTTGGTCCCGCTGCTAAAGAACAGCAGTGGTGATGTCCCTATGCTCCGCCCATGCACCAAGCTGGCCAGAGCTGAAGCTTAACAGAGAAGATCACCGGAGATTCCCGCCACTGAACGGGAAAAGGTAAGTACCGTTGTCACCAGTGTCACCTGCACTATCTGTCAGTACCGCCACTTTTGTGTAGGTGACACTGGTGACATATTTCCATTAAAAACAATAAAAGAAAAAGAAGGTTAATAAAATAATTAAAAAAGAAAAAAAACTTCTACAAAAATATCCCTAAAAAAACATATTTGGTATGAAATATAAAATTAAGAAAATAGAAAAAATATATAAAAATTCCCCCAAAAACTATATAACCCCATACAAATCCCTCACAATGCCATAACCATGCACTGCCTGTCAGAATAATGCTGAGAGGAATAATACACTGCACCACAATAGTAGTGCAGTGTTTTATAGAAATAATCAGATCTTTGGTGAAAGGTTGCCCTCTAATGGGAATATGGGTGTAAAAAAACAACCCATAAAATAAAAGTGTAACCCATAAAACAAAAAAAGAAAAAGAAAACAGTAGAAAGGCAGAAATGCTTTTGAAAAAAGAAATACACAATAATAATTTATAAAATTTTCTGCCCCCTCCCCCAAAGAAAACATATATTACCCTTAAAATGTATGAATACATAAATGAAAATTAAGACATAACCCAAACATTACAAAAACAAACCCTCCAAAAACCTGTCAATAGTCTGCGTCAACATCATCCTGGGATGATGGGAGGAGTAGTACACTGCACTACTATAGAAATAAAAATCTTTATCATCTAAATCCCAATGTGTTCCATTTTTTTTTTGTTCCTTTTTCTTATGCGGTTTCATAATCCCTGAGATAAGTAGTTCTGGCCCTAGAGTGTTATATATATTAGCGTCTGTAGCATGTATCAGGAACATGTTATCATACCTGTGTCTTTTTACAGGTGACTGATGTCCGGTGAGAAGGTGAAAGTGACCTGTACCCCCGTCAACTGCAAGAAAGGAACCACAGGACAGGTAATTAATATTTATATTAATTACTGATAACAATCAGGCTAGATGTAATATCTTGACCTGCAGAGATGTCATAGTCTCCACCTTATACATGAACATATATGTGTTGTTAATAAGCATATCGTCTATGGACAGCTTCTTATATAACACAACCATGTCTCAGGTACAGAGAATAGGAACATTTATGATCCTTAATATCTGTTTTTTATTTGTAGGAATTCCTTTATCAATATTTAATAGAATAGACCCAACTTACCCCAAGGTTTACAAGTTTCCTTTAGACAAACTGACTGCAGATTTAGAACATAACTGTAATGTAAAGAAAAATTAATAATTTGTTTTTGCTACAAATATATAATTATAAAAATAATGAGAATTAAAAAACTATATATTAAAAGACTATAGCCATAATAATACATAGCCTGTTGAAATAATCATGAAGCGCATAATACACTGCACTTTAATACTAGTGCAGTGTATTATATGAGCGATCTTAAGATCGCTGTTAAATGTCCCCTTTGTAAAAAAAAACTTAAAGGCTAGCTAGGAATTTTCAGCCGGAATAACTATTGCCGGAGGTTTCAAGCGTACATTACCGTCATTATAGATGGCAATGTATTCTGCCAGGATCCTATGTAAATGAAGTTAAAAATAAACAATTTATAAAATAATTCACCCCACCCCAACCCCTACAAAAAAATAAATGTTTACATAAAAAAGAATAAAAAAAAATAACCCATTTCTCCCCTCACATAAGCTATAATTAAAAATCGGCTGTCAACATAATGCTGACAGCGATAATACACTGCACTATAACACTATTGCAATGTATTATATGGGTGATCAAAAGATCACTGGGGAAAGCCCTCTCATGGTATTTGTTAAAAAAAGACCAAAAAATAAAAAATAAAAAAAAACAAGTTAAAAAAAATATTGAAACAGAACACCCTAAAAAAAATATTAAAAAAAGAAAAGATATTTAAAAACCAAAAACCCGAAATAACACTCCTGACAATACTGTAACCATACATTGTCTTTTAGAATAATGACAAGAAGCATAAGACACTAGTGCAGTGTATTATTACATAGCTATCGAAAGATTGCTGCTCAAAGTCCCTTGATTGGAATAGTTAAAGGAAATTTGTCACCAGTGTCACATGCACTAGCCTGTCGGTACCAACAGATAGTGCAGGTGACACTAATGACAACGTTCCTTGCCTTGTCCCGTTCCGTGGAGGGGATCTCCGGTAATCTTCTCTGTTAAGCTTCAGCTCTAGGCCCGGCTTGGGGCACGAGTGGAGCTTAGGAATGTCACTGCTGCTACGAGTCCAGCAGAGAACAGCAGCGGCTAGGGGCATTGGCAGAGCTTAGTGACATCACCGCTGCTGCTCCCTGCTTGGTCCCGCTGCTAATGAACAGCAGTGGTGATATCCCTATGCTCCGCCCATGCACCAAGCTGGCCAAAGCTTAAGCTTAACAGAGAAGATCACCGGAGATTCCCGCCACTGAACGGGAAAAGGTAAGTACCGTTGTCACCAGTGTCACCTGCACTACCTGTCAGTACCGCCACTTTTGTGAAGGTGACACTGGTGACATATTTCCATTAAAAACAATAAAAGAAAAAGAAGGTTAATAAAATAATTAAAAAAGAAAAAAAACTTCTACAAAAATATCCCTAAAAAAACATATGTGGTATGAAATATAAAATTAAGAAAATAGAAAAAATATATAAAAATTCCCCCAAAAACTATATAACCCCATACAAATCCCTCACAATGCCATAACCATGCACTGCCTGTCAGAATAATGCTGAGAGGAATAATACACTGCACCACAATAGTAGTGCAGTGTTTTATAGAAATAATCAGATCTTTGGTGAAAGGTTGCCCTCTAATGGGAATATGGGTGAAACCCCCCCACAAAAAATAAAAATGTAATAACATGGTTTATTGACCCCCCCCCCACCAACAAAAAAAAGAAAAAAAGAACAATAGAAAGGCAGAAATGCCTTTGAAAAAAAAATACACAATAATAATGGCAGGATTCGGCAGGCTGGAGGTGGATCCTCTGTGTCAGAGAGGGATTGGCGTGGACCGTGCCGGTGGACCGGTTCTAAGTTGCTACTGGTATTCACCAGAGCCCACCGCAAAGCGGGATGGTCTTGCAGCGGCGGTAGCAACCAGGTCATATCCACCGGCAACGGCTCAACCTCTCTGACTGCTGAGATAGGCGCGGTACAAGGGATTAGGCAAGAGCAAGATCGGACGTAGCAGAAGGTCAGGGCAGGCAGCAAGGATTGTGGTCAGGGGCAACGGCAAGAGGTCTGGAACACTGGCTTGGGATACACAAGGAACGCTTTCACTGGCACAATGGCAACAAGAACCGGCAAGGAAGGGAAGGGTAAGTGAGGTTATATAGGGAAGTGCATAGGTGAACACACTAATTAGAACCAGGCGCCAATCAGTGGCGCACCGACCCTTTAAATCGCAGAGAGCCGGCGCGTGCGCGCCCTAGGGAGCGGGGCCGCGCGCGCCGGGACAGAACAGACGGGGAACGAGTCTGGTAAGCGCGCCAGGATGCATCGCGAATCGCATCCCGGCTAGGGACATTATCGCAGCGCTCCCGGTCAGCGGGTCTGACCGGGGCGCTGCGAACAGGAGAACGCTCCGGGGAGGAGTGGGGACCCGGAGCGCTCGGCGTAACAGTAACCCCCTTGGGTCTCCCCCTCTTTTTTGAACCTGAAAATTTGTGAATAAGGTCCTTGTCGAGAATGTTATCCTCGGGTTCCCATGACCTCTCCTCAGGACCGCAATTTTCCCAATCCACAAGAATTTTTTTTTTTACCTCTGACCGTCTTAGACACGAGAATTTCTTTAACCGAGAAGACTTCTGAGGACCCGGAGACAGGAGTAGGAGCAACAACCTTGGGAGAGAAGCGGTTAAGGATAAGCGGTTTAAGGAGAGAGACATGAAAAGCATTAGGAATACGGAGAGAAGGGGGAAGAAGGAGTTTGTAGGAGACAGGATTGATTTGGCACTTGATTTTAAAGGGTCCAAGATAACGTGGTCCCAGTTTATAACTGGGGACGCGGAAGCGGATATACTTGGCGGAAAGCCACACTTTGTCACCAGGAACATGTCGGCATGCTTCTTCATCCGGGATAAGGCCTGTATGAGGGATTTTTGAGTCTCTTTCCAGATGGTAGAGAAGTCCCGGGTAACCTCATCAACAGCGGGCAAACCAGAAGGCGTGGGAGTGGGGAGGGGGGAAGAGGGTGACGGCCGTACACCACAAAGACCGGGGATTTAGCGGAGGACTCAGAGACTTTGAAATTGTACGAGAATTCGGCCCAGGGTAGAAGATCGGCCCAATCATCCTGGCGGGAGGAAACAAAATGTCGCAAATAGTCACCAAGAACCTGGTTAACTCTCTCCACTTACCCATTGGATTGGGGAAGACGAGAAATTTAATTTGATTTTAAGCTGATTACAGAGCGCCCTCCAGAATTTCGACACAAATTGAACGCTTCTATCCGAGATGATATGCGTGGGAAGCCCGTGAAGGCGAAAAATGTGCACAAAAAATTGTTTCGCCAACTGTGGGGCAGAAGGAAGACCTGGAAGTGGAATAAAATGTGCCATCTTGGAGAAACGATCAACGACCACCCAAATGACTGTGTTGCCATGGGATAAGGGCAGGTCTGTTATAAAGTCCATAGCAATCTGAGACCATGGTAGCTCGGGAACAGGCAGAGGATGAAGGAGGCCGGCAGGCTTCTGACGAAGAGTCTTGTCCCGGGCACAGACTGTTCAAGCCCGAACAAAATCAGCAACATCTGCTTCCAGGGTAGGCCACCAATAAAATCGAGAGATGAGCTGGATGGACTTTTTGACGCCAGCATGACCGGCGAGGTGTGAGGAGTGTACCCACCTGAGGATCCTGAGGCGCTGGCGTGGAGGGACGAAGGTCTTTCCAGGAGGTGTTTGTCTGATGGAAGCTGGGGAAGAGGATATCAGACAGTCAGGAGGAACAATGTGTTGCGTCAGCCCTGATGTTCTTGTCAGCAGGGCGAAAATGAATCTCAAAGTTAAAACGGGCAAAAAACAACGATCACCTAGCCTGGCGTGGGTTCAGCCATTGGGCAGACTGAAGATAAGAGAAATTCTTGTGATCAGTGTATATGATAATTGGGTATTTGGACCCCTCCAGCAGGTGCCTCCATTCCTCGAGGGCTAGTTTTATGGCCAGCAGTTCTTGATCACCAATGGAGTAACTTTTCTTCGCCGGAGAGAAGGTCCTAGAAAAGAAACCACAAGTAACGTTATGTCCAGAAGAGTTTTTTTTGTAGGAGTACAGCTACGGCTCCCACCGAGGAGGCGTCTACCTCCAGTGAGAAGGGTTTAGATGGATCAGGTCTGGAGAGTACGGGAGCAGAAGAAAAGGCAGTTTTGAGACGGTTGAACGCCTCGTTCACTTGAGGAGGCCAGGACTTAGGTGTCACGATTCGGCTAGCTGGATGTGGATCCTCTGTGTCAGCGAGGGATTGGCGTGGACCGTGTCGGTGGACCGGTTCTAAGATGCTACTGGTATTCACCAGAGCCCGCCGCAAAGCGGGATGGTCTTGCAGCGGCGGTAGCAACCAGGTCGTATCCACCGGCAACAGCTCAACCTCGCTGACTGCTGAGAAGGCGTGGGACAGAAGGACTAGGCAGAGGCAAGGTCAGACGTAGCAGAAGGTCGGGGCAGGCGGCAAGGTTCGTAGTCAATGTGGATAGCAGAAGATCTGGAAACACAAGCTTTGGACAACACTAAACGCTTTCACTGGCACAAGGCAACAAGATCCGGCAAGGGAGTGCAGGGGAAGTGAGGTATTATAGCCCGGGAGCAGGTGTAAGCTAATTAGGCTGATTGGGCCAGGCACCAATCATTGATGCACTGGCCCTTTAAATCTTAGAGAGCTGGCGCGCGCGCCCTAGAGAGCGGAGCCGCGCGCGCCAGCACATGACAGCCGGGGACCGGGACGGGTAAGTGACTTGGGATGCGATTCGCGAGCGGGTGCATCCCGCTATGCGAATCGCATCCCCGTCGGCAATGTCAGTGCAGCGCTCCCGGGCATCGGGTCTGACCGGGGCGCTGCAGAGAGAGACGCCGTGAGCGCTCCGGGGAGGAGCAGGGACCCGGAGCACTCGGCGTAACATTAGGGTTGGCGTTTTTCTTGGTTAGGGCCACAATTGGGGCCACAATGGTGGAAAAATGTGGAATAAATTGTCGGTAGTAATTGGCAAACCCCAAGAAACGTTGGATAGCTCGGAGTCCGGAGGGGCGTGGCCAATCTAACACGGCTGACAGTTTGTCTGGGTCCATTTGAAGTCCCTGGCCAGAGACTAAATATCCTAGGAAGGGAAGAGATTGGCATTCAAAGAGACATTTCTCCCTCTTGGCATATAATTGATTGTCACGGAGTCTCTGAAGAACCAGGCGGACATGACGGCGGTGTTCTTCGAGGTTAGAAGAGAAAATCAAAATGTCGTCCAAGTAGACCACAACACAGGTATATAATAAATCACGAAAAATTTCATTTACAAAGTCCTGGAAGACAGCAGGGGCGTTGCAGAGCCCATAGGGCATAACCAGATATTCAAAGTGTCCATCTCTGGTGTTAAATGCGGTCTTCCACTCATCCCCTTCCCTGATGCGGATGAGATTATATGCACCTCTTAAATCCAATTTGGTGAAGATGTTAGCGCCACGTAGGCGGTCAAAGAGTTCTGAGATAAGAGGCAGGGGATAGCGTTTTTTTTTTATAGTGATTTTATTAAGACCGCGGTAATCAATGCATGGTCATAAGGAACCGTCTTTTTTGGAGACAAAGAAGAACCCTGCTCCGGACGGGAAGGAAGACTTGCGGATAAATCCCCTTTTTAAATTTTCTTGGATGTACTCCGTCATGGCTTGTGTTTCAGGAGCTGACAGAGGATAGATTCTGCCCCGGGGTGGAGTAGTACCAGGAAGGAGATCAATAGGACAGTCATAAGGTCTGTGAGGAGGCAAAGTCTCTGCTTGTTTTTTGCAAAAAACATCGGCATAGTCCAGATAGGCCTTGGGAAGACCTGGTATCGGAGGAGGCATAGGGTTTTGACTGGCAGGACTGGGAGCAGACGTAAGGCATTTTTCGTAGCAAGAAGTACCCCAGTTCTTGATTTCCCCGGTGGTCCAGTCAAGGGTAGGGGAATGGCATTGAAGCCAAGGCAGTCAGAGAAGAATTTCAGAAGTGCAGTTAGAGAGGACCAGAAATTCAATTTTTTCGTGATGAGGTCCAATGCACATTAACAGGGGTTCTGTGCGGTAACGCACAGTACAGTCCAATCTTTCATCACTAACTGAGGCGATGTAGAGAGGTCTGGCGAGACTGGTCACTGGGATGTTGAACCTGTTAACGAAAGAGGCCAAAATAAAATTTCCTGCAGATCCAGAATCCAAGAAGGCCACAGCTGAGAAGGAGGAGTTAGAAGAAGAAATACGCACAGGCACAGTAAGACGTGGAGAAGCAGAGTTCACACCTAGAGCTGTCTCCCCTTTGTGCGGAATCGGAGTGCGTCTTTCCTGACGTGGAGGACGGATAGGACAATCCTTCAAGAAGTGTTCGGTACTGGCACAGTACAGGCATAGGTTCTCAATGCGGCGGAGTGTACGGAGGCAGTGACAGGATCATTGCGGTCCCAGAGCGGTGTGGCCCATGACAGGGCCTTCCCAGACAGGAGACTAACCACGAAAGCCACCTTTGACCGTTCAGTTGGAAATTGGTCCGACATAATCTCCAAATGCAGGGAACATTGCGAGAGAAAACCACGGCAAAGTCTAGAGTCCCCATCAAACTTGTCCGGCAAGGATAAACGGAGGCTGGATGCGGCCACTCGCTGCGGAGGAGGTGCAGGAACTGGTGGAGGAGATGGTTGCTGAAGCTGTGGTAGAAGCTGCTGTAGCATAACAGTCAGTTGAGACAGCTGATGGCCTTGTTGCGCTATCTGTTGCGACTGCTGGGCGACCACCGTGGTAAGGTCAGCGACAACTGGCAGCGGGACCTCAGCGGGATCCATGGCCGGATCTACTGTCAGGATTCCGCAGGCTGGAGGTGGATCCTCTGTGTCAGAGAGGGATTGGCGTGGACCGTGCCGGCGGACCGGTTCTAAGTTGCTACTGGTATTCACCAGAGCCCGCCGCAAAGTGGGATGGTCTTGCAGCGGCGGTAGCAACCAGGTCGTATCCACCGGCAACGGCTCAACCTCTCTGACTGCTGAGATAGGCGCGGTACAAGGGATTAGGCAAGAGCAAGGTCGGACGTAGCAGAAGGTCAGGGCAGGCAGCAAGGATCGTGGTCAGGGGCAACGGCAAGAGGTCTGGAACACTGGCTTGGGATACACAAGGAACGCTTTCACTGGCACAATGGCAACAAGATCCGGCAAGGAAGGGATGGGGAAGTGAGATTATATAGGGAAGTGCACAGGTGAACACACTAATTAGAACCAGGCGCCAATCAGTGGCGCACCGGCCCTTTAAATCGCAGAGAGCCGGCGCGCCCGCGCCCTAGGGAGCGGGGCCGCGCGCCGGGACAGAGCAGACGGGGAACGAGTCTGGTAAGCGGGCCGGGATGCGGCTAGGGACATTATCGCAGCGCTCCCGGTCAGCGGGTCTGACCGGGGCGCTGCGAACAGGAGAACGCTGCGAGCGCTCCGGGGAGGAGCGGGGACCCGGAGCGCTCGGCGTAACAAATAATTAATAAAATGTTATGCCTCCTCCCCCCAAAGAAAACATATATTACCCTTAAAATGTATGAATAAATAAATGAAATTTAAGACATAACCCAAACATTACAAAAACAAACCCTCCAAAAACCTGTCAATAGTCTGCGTCAACATCATCCTGGGATGATGGGAGGAGTAGTACACTGCACTAGTATAGAAATAAAAATCCCTATCATCTAAATCCCAATGTGTTCCATTTATTTTTATTTTTGTTCCTTTTTCTTATGCGGTTTCATAATCCCTGAGATAAGTAGTTCTGGCCCTAGAGCGATTTGATTGATTGCTATGGGCAACTGGGCAACTTTTCCTCTGGACAGGTTTTGATAAATCTCCCCCATTGAGTGTTCTGCAAGTTTCTGTTACAGCTGTATAGGGTCACTGATTCTAATAGCGACGCCTCTAATCTGCATGACATACTAAATAACAGTATTATTTCACTACCCCAGAAGACTCCCTATTGAGGCTTTCTGTAGCCCGGAAATAGACGTTTTTAAAAGCGATTCCATGCGAATAAATGTGGATCGAAACAATTTTTTTTCGCGGAATAACATTTTTGAACAATTTGCTGATCTGTTATAAAGACCCTCAAATTGACTTCCACACTGAACTGGGCCCTGAAAATGTAAAATTTTTGTAAAAAATTGTAAAATTGCTGTTAAAATTTGAAGCCCTCTAATGTCTTCAAAAAGTAAAAACTTGTCAACTTTATGATGCCAACATAAAGTAAACATATGGTATTTGTGAATCAATATATAGTGTAATTTATTTGGCATGTCCATTTTCCTAATAAGCAGAGAGTTTCAAAGTTAGAAAAATGCTAATAGTGTTTGGTAAAATAGTTTCCCAAATAATGTAGTTTCCAAAATAATGTTCCATGTGTGTTTGTTTTTTTTTTTTTTTTTTTTTTTTTTTACTGTTCTGGCACCGTGGGGGATTTGCATATCTGACCTCTGTCACTTTATGCATCAATAACTCTGGGATGCTTTTACTTATGACTTTGTTTCCAGGATGTTTTTTTTGTGACATATTCTACTTTATTTTAGTGGTACATTTTCATTGATGCCTCCAGCTGTTACAGCACTACAACTCCCAGCATTTTTGGACAGTCAATGGCAGTCCGGCCATGCTGGGAGCTGTTGTTTTGCAACAGCTGGAGGCTACATTTAGTAAACAGTGCCATACAAACTGTTATTCATTTTTATTGGGGGGGGTCGGAAGGTAACGGTGTAAGTGTGTGTATATATGTAGTGTTTTACTTCTTATTTTTGTGTTAGTGTAGTGTAGGTGTTTTTTCTGTACATACACACAGTCGGGTTTACAACAAGTTTCCTGATACAAGTTTGAGCCAAGGCAAATTTCCCGCAACTCAAACTCGTAGTGGGAAACTTACTGAAAACCCACTTGTGTGCTATAGCTGTTGCATAACTACAACTCCTAGCATGCTTGGACAGTCAAAGGGCATGCTCAGAGTTGTAGTTGTGCCACCTCACTCCTGCTGGCCAAGGGTGATTGGTGCTATCTCTGACACCACCAATCACACTTTTTTTTCCAGGCCACTGGGTCACTAGAGACCCGATTGGCCTGAAAATGTCATATGGAAGGTCACAGTACAGAGACCACTGCACAATGGTCTCCAAACTGTGGCCCTCCAGATGTTGTAAAACTACAACTTTCAGCATGCCCAGAAAGCCAACCCCATGTTTCCTGCTGTGAGTTTGAAAGGGGGCAGGCTCTCTGTGCCGAGTTTTTGGCAGAAAATTTGCACAGATGAAAATCCACCTCAAACCCTATTTTATAATGCAGATCTGTCACAAATATGCAGCAAAAACTGCATGCATTACTTGTGGATTTTGTTGCAGGTTCACCTTGGATTTCACCCTATACACAGAAAGTGGTGAAATCAGTCACAAAATGCACAACATAATGAGCGACCGTTCTGACTCATTCACATTTAACTAGAGTTCATTATTTTTCTCTAGGACACAGCATGGTGGCCGCAGCTACATCATAAGTATTTAGAATTTTTTTTTAAAGGGGTACTCCAGCCCTAATACATCTTATCCAAAGGATAGGGGATAAAATGTATGATCGCGGGGGTCCCACGGCTGGGGACCCCCGCAATCTGTAATTTCGCACCCACCTTTGTGAGCTCTCCGCAGTGCTGGAGGCTCCAAGTGCGTAGCATGACGGAGTCGAGATGCCACAAAACTCTGGCCCCGTGGCCGTCACGCTACCCACTCGGAGCCTCGGGCGCTGCGGAGAGCTCACAAAGGTGGGTGCGCAATGACAGATTGCGGGGGTCCCCAGCGGCGAGACCCCCGTGGTCATACATCTTATCCCCTAAGATGTATTAGGGCCGGAGTACCCCTTTAACCTATTAAGGACCCAGCCCAAATATACCTTAAGGACCCGGCCATTTTTTGAAAATCTTACCACTGTCTTTTCAAGCTTTAATAACTCTGGGATGCTTTTACCTTTCATTCTGATTCCGAGATTGTTTTTCCGTGACATATTCTACTCTATGTCTGTGGTAAAATTTTGTCGATACTTGTTTCATTTCATGGTGAAAAATTCCAAAATTTGATGAAAAGATTGAAAATTTTGCTTTTTTTTTTTTAACTTTGAAGCTCTCTGCTTATAAGGAAAATGGATATTCCAAATAAATTATACATTGATTCACATACACAATGGGGGATATTTATCAAAGTTGTCTATGTCCCGCATCAATATAGACCAAACTACAGAGGGTTAGTCTGGTCTATTGTGCACCTAATTTATCAAATGGCACGCAGCTCTTGATAAATTCTGTGTACAGACTGCATGATCTATGCTTTAGTTTATATTTAAGCCTGCTCCAGCATGGTCTGACATTTCAGCGTACTTTCAGCCGTTGCGACTTGTCGCTGAAAAGTCGCTTTTGATAAATTCAGCACCAATGCATTTTTCAATGCATTTCAGTCTAAAATAGACTTGCATGCATCATGTTCTAAAAATCCTCTAGAGCAAAAGTCGCAGAAAAGTCGCACATATTTAGACTGCGACTTTCTGTGCGACAAATTTAGACAAGAAAAAACAGTCTAAATCCTTTGATAAATCTCCCCCAATATGTCTACTTTATGTTTGCATCATGAAGTTGACATGTTTTTACTTTTGGAAGACATCAGAGGGCTTCAAAGTTCAGCAGCAATTTTCCAATTTCTCTCAAAATTTTCAAAATCGGAATTTTTCAGTGACCAGTTGAGTTTTGAAGTGGATTTGAAGGGCCTTCATATTAGAAATACCCCACAAATGACCCAATTATAAAAACTGCACCCCTCAAAGTATCCAAAATGACATTCAGTAAGTGTGTTAACCCTTTAAGTGTTTCACAGGAATAGCAGCAAACTGAAGGAGAAAATTAAAAATCTTCATTTTTTTACACTCGCATGTTCTTGTAGACCCAGTTTTTGAATTTTTACAAGTGGTAATAGGAGAAAAAGCCCTGCAAAATTTGTAACCCAATTTCTCTTGAGTAAGGAAATACCTCATATGTGTATGTCAAGTGTTCGGCGGGCGCAGTAGAGGGCTCAGAAGGGAAGGAGCAACAATGGGATTTTGGAGAGTGAATTTTGCTGAAATGGTTTTTGGGGGGCATGTCACATTTAGAAAGCCCCTATGGTGCCAGAACAACAGAAAACCCCACATGGCATACCATTTTAGAAAATACTCCCCTCAAGGCACGTAACAAGGGGTCCAGTTAGCCTTAACACCCCACAGGTGTTTGACAACTTTCCGTTAAAATCGGATGCGTAAATGGAAAAAATAATTCACTAAAGTGCATTTTTTCCCCAAATTTACCATTTTTACAAAGGGTAATAGGAGAAAATGCCCCCCAAAATTTGTAACCCCATCTCTTCTGAGTATGGAAATACCCCATGTTAGGACGGAAAATGCTCAGGTTAGGACCTAAAATGCTCAGAAGAGGAGTCACATTTGGCTTTTTGAAAGCAAATTTTGCTGAAATGGTTTTTGGGGGGCATGTCGCATTTAGGAAGCCCCTGTGGTGCCAGAACAGCAAAAAATACCCACATGGCATACCATTTTGGAAACTACACCCCTTAAGGAACGTAACAAGCGGTACAGTGAGCCTTTACTACCCACAGGTGTTTGACGACTTTTTGTTAAAGTTGGATATGTAAATTTTTTTTACAAAAATGCTGTTTTCCCCCCAAAATTGTACATTTTTACAAGGGGTAATAGGAGAAAATTACCCCCAAAATTTGTAACCCCATTTCTTCTGAGTATGGAAATAACCCATGTGTGGACGTCAAGTGCTCTGCTGGCGAACTACAATGCTCAGAAGAGGAGGAGCGCCATTGAGTTTTTGGGAAGAGAATTTGTTTGGAATGGTAGTCAGGGGCCATGTGCGTTTACAAAGCCCCCCGTGGTGCCAAAACAGTGGACCCCCCCCCCCCCACATGTGACCGCATTTTGGAAACTACACCCCTCACAGAATTTAATAAGGGGTGCAGTGAGTATTTACATCCCACTGGCGTTTGACAGATCTTTGGAACAGTGGGCTGTGCAAATGAAACACTACATTTTTCATTTTCACGGACCACTGTTCCAAAAATCTGTCAGACACCTGTGGGGCATAAATGCTCACTGTACCCCTTATTACATTACATGAGGGGTGAAGTTTCCAAAATGGGGTCACATGTGGGGGGGGGGTCCATTGTTCTGGCACTATGTGGGCTTTGTAAACACACGTCGCCTTCAATTCAGGACAAATTTTCTCTTCAAAATCCCAATGGCACTCCTTCTGTTCTGAGCATTGTAGTGCGCCAGCAGAGCACTTTACATTCACATATGGGGTATGTTCTTACTCAGAAGAATTGTGGTTACAAATTTTAGGGGGATTTTTTCCTATTTTCCCCTGTGAAAATGAAAAATTTAGGGTAACACCAGCATTTTAGGTACATTTTTTTTTTTCATTTTCCCATCCAAATTTAATGAAAATTTGTCAAACACCTGTGGGGTGTTAAGGCTCACTATACCCCTTGTCATGTTCCGTGAGGGGTGTAGTTTCCAAAATGGGGTCACATGTGGGTATTTATTTTTTTGCGTTTATGTCAGAACCACTGTAAAATCAGCCACCCCTGTGCAAATCACCAATTTAGGCCTCAAATGTACAAATGTGCGTTCTCACTCCTGAGCCTTGTTGTGCGTCCGCAGAGCATTTTACGGCCACATATGGGGTATTTCCGTACTCAGGAGAAATTGCGTTACAAATTTTGGGGGTCTTTTTTCCTTTTACCGCTTGTGAAAATAAAAAGTATGGGGCAACACCAGCATGTTAGTCTAAAATTTTTATTTTTTTACACTAACAGGCTGGTGTAGCCCCCAACTTTTCCTTTTCATAAGGGGTAAAAGGAGTACAGAAATACCCCATATGTGGCCCTTATCTGTTTCCTTGAAATACAACAGGGCTCCAAAGTGAGAGAGCGCCATGCGCATTTGAGGACTAAATTACGGATTGCATAGGGGTGGACATAGGGGTATTCTACGCCAGTGATTAACAAACAGGGTGCCTCCAGCTGTTGCTAAATTCCCAGCATGCCTGGACAGTCAGTTGCTGTCCAGAAATGCTGGGAGTTGTTGTTTTGCAACAGCTGGAGGCTCCATTTTGGAAACACTGCCGTACAAGACTTTTTTCATTTTTATTGGGGGGACAGTGTAAGGGAGTGTTTATGTAGTGTTTTACCCTTTATTAGGTGTTAGTGTAGTGTTTTTAGGGTACATTCGCACTGACTGGTTACGGTGAGTTTCCCGCTAGGAGTTTGCGGTGCGGCGAAAAATTTGCCGCAGCCCAAACTTGAAGCAGGAAATTTACTGTAAACCTGTCCGTGTGAATGTACCCTGTACATTCACATGGGGGGGGGGGGGCAAACCTCCAGGTGTTTCAAAACTACAACCCCCAGCATTACTGACAGACCGTGTAGCATGCTGGGAGTTGTACTTTTGGAACAGCTGGAGGCACACTGGTTGGAAAACCTTCAGTTAGGTTCTGTTACCTAACTCAGTATTTTCCAACCCATATGCCTCCAGCTGTTGCAAAACTACAACTCCCAGCATGTACTGATCACCGAAGGGCATGCTGGGAGATGTAGTTATGCAACAGTTGGAGGTATGCAACTACAACTCCCAGCATGCTGAGACAGCTGCTTGCTGTCTGGGCATGCTGGGATTTGCAGTTTTGCAACATCTGGAGGGCTACAGTTTATAGACCACTGCACAGTGATCTACAAACTGTGGACCTCCAGGTGTTGGAAAACTACAACTCCCAGCATGCCCAGACAGCAAACAGCTGTTTGGGCATGCTAGGAGTTGTAGTTTTGCAAGATCTGCAGGGATGCAGTTTAGAGACCACTGTGTAGTGGTCTCAAACTGTAGCCCTCCAGCTGTTGCAAAACTACATATTCCAGCATGCCCAAACAGCTGTCTGGGCATGCTGGGAGTTGTAGTTTTGCAACATCTGGAGGGCTAGAGCTTAGAGACCACTATACAGTGGTCTCAGACTGTAGCCCTCCAGATCAACTTACCGGCTTCCATAGGATCCAGGGAGCTGTCCTCTTCGGCCGCACGACATCGCCGCCCGCCGATCACGGTCACCCGCTGCCTCCGGATGGCTAAGTGGACTTTGGCGTTCGGTCCCCTTCGTTTCCCCGTTCTACCCCGCCTATTGTGGGTGGGCAGGATGGGGAAAACGAAAGTTAACCCCCCCGCCTCCGATCTGCTATTGGTCGCTTCTGACGACCAATAGCAGGGATAGGAGGGGTGGCACCCCTGCCACCTCACTCCTATCCCTTCAGGGGAATCGTAGGTGTCTTAGACAACCGCGATCCCCCTTATATTCTGGGTCACCGGGTCACCATAGACCCGTATGACCCGGAATAGGCGCAAATCGCAAGTCTAAATTCACTTGTGATTTACGCCAATCGCTGAGATGGGGGGGGGGGTTTGATGACCCCTTGGGCATTTGCACGGGGATCCTGCTGATTAATATCAGCAGTCACCCCGATCCGGCCCCCGCCCAGCGCGCGGCGGGGACCGAAATTCCCATGGGCGTATAGATATGTCCTGGGTCTTTAAGTACCAGAAAGCCAGGGTATATCCATACGCCCTATGTCCTTAAGGGGTTAATGCTGCCCCCCAAAGTTCCTGGTTGAAAATATATCCCTGAGTGTCAGAAATGTGACAGACCCTATTAAACTCTTCCCATTTCATTGCTTTCCTTTTCTTATTTTTCTTCCTCCCCGGCTTCTAAGATAACTTTTTATTTTTCCACCAACAGAGTCATATAATGGGGATTTTTTTTTTTATAGCACAACATTCTTTAATATTTTGTCTGGTAAAATGTTAGATATCACAATAGAAGCCCAATAGATCCCATTAAAAATAACACTATGAAATTATATTACACAAAGAGTTGGGGTGTGTGATTACTGTATGGGTACATTAAGTCTATGGGGGAGAATCATCAAAACCTGTGTAGAGGAAGAGGGGAGCAGTTGCCCATAGCAACCAATCAGATTGCTTCTTTCAGTTTTCAGAGGCCTTTTTCAAAATGAAAGAAGCAATCTTATTGGTTGCTATGGGCAACTGGTCAACATTTCCTCTGCACTGGTTTTGATAAGTCTCCACCTACATGTATAGTTTTCCATACATAGAAAGGGAAAAGCACCTAAATGTCTAAAACACATTGATATGTTCAGTGTATGTAACCTACTAAAGGGGATGACAGGGAAGTAATATAAGAGATCTCTGACCTTTGACATGACCTCCTGTTATAACCTAAAACAAGAATTTAGGCTGAAATTATTTATATTTTACTTTTATAATGCTGGATTTCATGTATGACTATTAATACTGAATCATAAAAAGAAATGCATACATTGAATTTTCTTTAACAGGATTGTCCCACAGAGGAAATTTGGTAATCAGATGTGTACCCCATACATCTATGTAAAGGGGTCCAAAAAAGCTTATATCCCTGTACAGTTCTCCCTCATGGAGCTGTCTCTGAGCTGTAACCCTCCTGTTGCCAGGCAACAGAGCACAGGCTTTCCCACAATCCCCCTTGCTTATAAGCACAGTGGAGACAAACTGCCATTACCTTCAGGAGACTGCAGTTGAACTGACCATGTGCTAGGGTGCACTGTGTCTATGACATTCATGGGTGGTTCTTGCCTTCCTTAGTTTGTAGTGCTACAATTAAAATTGTCAGAACCCTGAAATAAAACCCTCACAGACCCAACCACGCTAAGGAATACATGAGAGTTTGCTCATGGTTATTAAAAAGAGGAAGTGCATACAAACAGGAGGAGATGAGGACGAGGACAAGATGACACAGGAGAGTTAAAAATAAATCCTTCATATTCATCAGAATCGATCTGAGTTCTAGATTTGCAAATGAAGACTAGATCTATTAAATATAATGGCCCTCATTTACTTAGAAAATCGGGTTGTAAGTCTATCTTGCTTTCATACCCGACTGCATTTTTCCCCTGGTATTTATTATTATGTCGCATCCTGTTTGTCGCACTTGGTTTTGTAGGTTTTGGTTTCCAACTCCTCTGAGTTGTCGAGAAAAAATCCACAACAATTCAACAAATTCGGGTTGGAAACCTTTCTAAATACGTGGGAAAGCTCAGAAATGTCGGGTTATGCCCTTTTTTGGGTTTGGGAGAATTCACATCGAGTCCGTCGGGAAAAAATGTCGCATTGTGTCGCAGACTGGCGCACGATATCTGCGACATGGCGCAGACAAAGATGCGCCAAAAAAACCCGACAAGAGAAGTCGGGTTTAGAATAGTAAATGAGGGCCAATGGGGGAGATTTATCAAAACCTGTGAGAGGAAAAGTTAACCAGTTGCCCATAGCAACCAATCAGATTGCTTCTTTTATTTTTCACAGGCCTTGTTAAAAATGCTAGTGTTGCCCCATACTTTTTCTCAAGAAGTAAAAGGAAAAAAAGAGCCCCAAAATTTGTGACACAATTTCTTCTGAGTACAAAGATACCCACTGAACATAACAAGGGGTATAGTGAGCCATAACACCCCACAGGTGTTTGAAGAATTTTCGTTAAAGTTGGACGTGAAAATGAAAAATTTGCATTTTTTTCACGAAAATGCTGGTGTTATCCCAAATTTTTCATTTTCACAAGGGGTAATAGGAAAATTTTTTAACCCCATTTCTTCTGAGTATGTAAATGCCCCATATGTGGATGTAAAATATGTGGGCGTCCACACATGGTGTATTTCCATACTCAGAAGAAATGGGGTTATAAATTTTGGGGGTCATTTTCTCCTATTACCCCTTGCGAAAATGTAAAATTTTGGGGGAAAAACAGCATTTTTGTAAAAAATTTTTTTTTTTTTCATTTACACATCCAACTTTAACAAAAAGTCGTCAAACACCTGTGGGTAGTTAAGGCTCACTGTACCCCTTGTTACGTTCCTTAAGGGGTGTAGTTTCCAAAATGGTATGCCATGTGGGTATTTTTTTTGCTGTTTTGGCACCACAGGGGCTTTCTAAATGCAACATGCCCCCCAAAAACCATTTCAGCAAAATTTGCTTTCAAAAAGCCAAATGTGACTCCTTCTCTTCTGAGCATTGTAGTTCGCCCACAGAGCATTTTACTTCCTAACATGGGGTATTTCCATACTCAGAAGAGATGGGGTTACAAATTTAGGGGGGCATTTTCTCCCATTATCCTTTGTAAAAATGGTAAATTTTGGGGGAAAAATGCACTTTAGTGAATATTTTTTCCATTTACACATCCGATTTTAACGAAAAGTTGTCAAACAGAGTTATTCATGCTTGAAGTGACAGTGGTCAGATGTTCAAAAAATGGCCTGGTCCTTAAGGTATATTTGGGCAGGGTCCTTAATGGGTTAAAGGGGTACTCCGGCCCTAATACATCTTAGGGGATAAGATGTATGACCACGGGGGTCTCGCCGCTGGGGACCCCCGCAATCTGTCATTGCGCACCCACCTCTGAGGCTCCGAGTGGGTAGCGTGACGACCACCAGGTCGGAGTTTTGTGGCATCTCGACTCTGCCCCCATGTGACATCACACTCCGCCCCCTCAATCCTGGTCTATGGAAGATGGCCGTTACGCTTCCTCCCATAGACTTGCATTGAGGGGGTGGGGCGTGACATTACAAGGGGGCGGAGTCGTTACATCACACTACACACTTGGAGCCTCCAGCACTGTGAAGAGCTCACAAAGGTGGGTGCACAATTACAGATTGCGGGGGTCCCCAGCGGTGGGACCCCGCGATCATACATCTTATCCCCAATCCTTTGGATAAGATGTATTAGGGCTGGAGTACCCCTTTAAAAAAAATAATTATAAATACTTATGATGTAGCTGTGGCCACCATGCTGTGTCCTAGAGAAAAATAATGAACTTTAGTTAAATTTGAATGAGTCAGAACGGTCGCTCATTATGTTGTGCATTTTGTGACTGATTTCACCACTTTCTGTGTATAGGGTGAAATCCAAGGTGAATCTGCAACAAAATTCACAAGTAATGCATGCAGTTTTTGCTGCATATTTGTGACAGATCTGCATTATAAAATAGGGTTTGTGGTGGATTTTCATCTGTGCAAATTTTCTGCCAAAAACTCGGCACAGAGAGCCTGCCCCTTTCAAACTCACAGCAGGAAACATGGGGTTGGCTTTCTGGGCATGCTGAAAGTTGTAGTTTTGCAACATCTGGAGGGCCACAGTTTGGAGACCATTGTGCAGTGGTCTCTGTACTGTGACCTTCCATATGACATTTTCAGGCCAATCGGGTCTCTAGTGACCAAGTGGCCTGGAAAAAAAGTGTGATTGGTGGTGTCAGAGATAGCCCCAATAACCCTTGGCCAGCAGGAGTGAAGTGGCACAACTACAACTCTGAGCATGACCTTTGACTGTCCTTGCATGCTAGGAGTTGTAGTTATGCAACAGCTATAGCACACAAGTGGGTTTTCAGTAAGTTTCCCACTACGAGTTTGAGTTGCGGGAAATTTGCCTTGGCTCAAACTTGTATCAGGAAACTTGCTGTAAACCCGACTGTGTGTTTGTACAGAAAAAACACCTACACTACACTAACACAATAATAAGAAGTAAAACACTACATATATACACACATTTACACCGTTACCTTCCGCCCCCCCCCCCCCTCCCAATAATTGTTATCGGCGTTTGTTATCGGCGTTTGATTGCTCAAGCCTGGATTTCAGTCTTGGAGCAATCATTCGCCGATCAGAAGCGCAGGAGGCAGGTAAGGCATTCTCCTGTTGCATTCTAGCTGATCGGGACATCGCGATTTTTCCGCGATGGTACCGATCAGCCGACTGAGCTGCCGGGAAGATTTTACTTTCACTTTAGATGCGGCGATCAACTTTGATTGCCACTCCTAAAGAATTAATGTCGGACATAAGCCCGATCGGCGATGGCCGGCATTAGCCAGGGGTCCTGGTTTCTTATAGCAACCGGGACCCTCCTGGTATGATGCACGCTCACCTGCTTAGCGGCCGTCATAACTCAGGAGACGCTTATGGACGTTCATAAATGCGGTTAATATAAATATTAATTACCTGTCTCATGGTTCCTTTCTTGCAGCTAATCTCAGGGATTATTAAACAGTAAAAAAAAAAAAAGAAACAAGAAAAATTGTAACATGTTACACATTGGTTCTCTTTTTTTATAGGGAATTCTAAGGATAGGAAATTATTGAAATTTGAAAACATTCTAAATAATAAAAATACATACATTTCCCAAACATAAAAATATATTTATTTTTAATTTACCGTGTTTTTCGCCGTATAAGACGCACTTTTTCTTCCCCAAAACTGGGGGGAAAAAGTCGGTGCGTCTTATACGGCGAATACACCCCTATTGCGGTGGTCCCTGCGGCTAATACAGGACATCGCCGATCACGGTGAGGCCCTGTATTAACCCTTCAGACGCGGCGATCAAAGTTGACTGCAGCGTCTGAAGGGAAAGTGACACTAACCCGGTTTATAGACCACTGCACAGTGATCTACAAACTGTGGACCTCCAGATGTTGCAAAACTACAACTCCCAGCATGTCCAGACAGCAAACAGCTGTTTGGGCATGCCAGAAGTTGTAGTTTTGCAAGATCTGGAGGGATGCAGTTTAGAGACCACTGTGTAGTGGTCTCAAACTGTAGCACTCCAGCTGTTGCAAAACTACATATTCCAGCATGCCCAAACAGCTGTCTGGGCATGCTGGGAGTTGTAGTTTTGCAACATCTGGAGGGCTAGAGCTTAGAGACCACTATACAGTGGTCTCAGACTTTAGCCCTCCAGATCAACTTACCGGCTTCCGTAGGATCCAGGGAGCTGTCCTCTTCTGCCGCACGACATCGCCGCCCGCCGATCACGGTCGCCCGCTGCCTCCGGATGGGTAAGTGGACTTCGGCGTTCGGTCCCCTTCGTTTCCCCATTCTGCCCCGCCTATTGTGGGTGGGCAGGACGGGGAAAACGAAAGTTAACCCCCCCCGCCCCCGATCTGCTATTGGTCGCTTCTGACGACCAATAGCAGGGATAGGAGGGGTGGCACCCCTGCCACCTCACTCCTATCCCTTCCGGGGGATCGTAGGTGTCTTAGACAACTGCGATCCCCCTTATATCCCTGGTCACCGGGTAACCAGACCCGTATGACCAGGAATAGGCGCAAATCGCAAGTCTGAATTCACTTGCAATTTGCGCGAATCGCTGAAATGGGTGGGTCTGATAACCCCCCATGGGCATTTGCACTGGGTTCCTGCTGATTGATATTCGCAGTCACCCCGATCCGGCCCCCGCCCAGCGCGTGGCGGGGACCGAAATTCCCATGGGCGTATGGATATGTCCTGGGTCTTTAAGTACCAGAAAGCCAGGGCGTATCCATACGCCCTAGGTCCTTAAGGGGTTAATGCTGCCCCCCAAAGTTCCTGGTTGAAAATATATCCCTGAGTGTCAGAAATGTGACAGACCCTATTAAACACTTCCCATTTCATTGCTTTCCTTTTCTTATTTTTCTTCCTCCCCGGCTTCTAAGATAACTTTCAATTTTTCCACCAACAGAGTCATATAATGGGGATTTTTTTTTTTATAGCACAACATTCTTTAATATTTTGTCTGGTAAAATGTTAGATATCACAATAGAAGCCTAATAGATCCCATTAAAAATAACACTATGAAATTATACAGTGGCCTTACCGGCTTTCTTTGTTTCCCTTATGACATCACACATGTGACATCATCAAGTGTTTGGAGCTACCTTGACCAGCCACTAGTACAGTTCAGGCCTTAGCTATCAGAAGGAGCACACACAAAGAGCAGAAGATGAGGAAGAGGACAAGATGACCAAGGAGAGGTACATTAATCCTAAATATTGATCAGAATACATCTAGAGATCTAGACTTGCAAATGATGACTAGATCTATTACATATAATGTGTCAAAATAATAGTGTTAATTGTAATAAAAATAATCATTTAACTATACACTTTGCTGATGTTCACAAATGACCAAGTATATACTATTTATACTGAATTCTATTACACAAAGAGTTGGGGGTGTAATTACTGTATGGGTACATTAAGTCTATGGGGGAGAATCATCAAAACCTGTGTAGAGGAAGAGTGGAGCAGTTGCCCATAGCAACCAATCAGATCGCTTCTTTCAGTTTTCAGAGGCCTTTTTCAAAATGAAAGAAGCAATCTTATTGGTTGCTATGGGCAACTGATCAACATTTCCTCTGCACTGGTTTTGATAAGTCTCCACCTATATGTATAGTTTTCCATACATAGAAAGGGAAAAGCACCTACATGTCTAACACACATTGATTTGTTCAGTGTATGTGACCTACTAAAGGGGATGACAGGGAAGTAATATAAGAGATCTCTGGCCTTTGACATGACCTCCTGTTATAACCTAAAACAAGAATTTAGGCTGAAATAATGTATATTTTACTTTTAATATGCTGGATTTCATGTATGACTATTAATACTGAATCATAAAAAGAAATGCATACATTGAATTTTCTTTAACAGGATTGTCCCACAGAGGACATTTGGTAATATCAGATGTGTGTCCCATACATCTATGTAAAGGGGTACAAAAATAACTTATATCCCTATACAGTTCTCCCTCATGGAGCTGTCTCTGAGCTGTAACCCTCCTGTTGCCAGGCAACAGAGCACACGCTTTCCCACAATCCCCCTTGCTTATAAGCACAGTGGAGACAAACTGCCATTACCTTCAGGAGACTGCAGTTGAACTGAGCATGTGTTAGGGTCAGGGCCGGATTAAGAGGATCATGGGCCTGGTGCTGAAGATTTTGATGGGCCTTTTTATCGAAATATATAAAATGAAAAAGCAACACAAAGCAATTTTGTTTAACACAAATAAAGCGCATCCGTCACGTTATGCACAATAAATTACCAGGATAGATAAATATGCTGGTTGCTGAGTTGCCCACAGCAACCAATCAGATCGCTTTTTTTATCTGATGTTACTAGGAGGATGTTAGGAGGACTGCACTTTTCTCTGCTGTAACACACACAGGCTCTGCGTCCTATGATCCTTCTGCAGTGTAATATAATGAAGTGACTGGCCGCAATATGGCTGCGATTATATAGGGCTGTGACATCACAGGGGTGACTGGCTTCATCCTGCATGTGATTCAGGGTCATCATGTCTACCTCCCTTCCCGCCTTCCCAGCATTCCTTGCCCCATATACTGACATGTGGATCTGCCATTTTAGATGCCCTGGAGCCTGCACCGCAGTAAATAGAGTTTAATGAAGCGATTTGTGCGATAGAATCGCAGCGATATTCACATTCATTGCGAATCGTATATTTTCTGAAATTCGTAATGAATTCAGGTTTGTCAGCTTCGATTCGCTCATCTCTAGACATAACTCTTCTTTTTCTACCTACAGACTCATATAAGGGCTTGTTTTTTTGCGTCACCAATTATACTTTGCAATGACAAACAAACAAATATTTGTGGGACAAACTTGAATAAAAATGCAATTTTGGGGTCTTTCTACACAGTGCACTTTTTGCAAACAGTCCCACATTGGGGGAGATTTATCAAAACCTGTGAGGAAGAGTGGTGCAGTTGCCCATAGCAACCAATCAGATCGCATTTTTCAGAGGCTTTTTAAAAAATGAAAGAAGCGATCTGATTTGTTGCTATGGGCACCTGCACCACTACTCTACACAGGTTTTGATAAGTCTCTCCCATTAGCTTTATTTTGTAGGTCCATACGATTACAACAATACCCAAATTGGGCCATTGACCATGCAGATTACTCAACATTATAAGCAGCGATATCACTTTTTTTTTTTTTTGGGATAAAAAATGTTTCTTTGAAAAATTAGAAAAGGGAGGTCATTCAACTTTTATTAGGGAAAGGGCTAATTAAATTTTATTATTACTTTTTTTTCGCAGGAAGGGGTCAAGCACACCTGTCTATAACTTCTAGGCCAATCTGTCTATAATAGCTGTGCTATTATAAGTAGATATGCCATTCAGGAGCATAAAAAAGCTAGGTGAGAACTTATCACCTAGCTTTTCTGAGCTCCTGAATGCCATTGCTGCTTATAGCCTATAAGGATAACCTACTATTAATTATAGGCAAATCTGTCTATATTAGCTTAAAATATAAGCAGAAATGGCACTAAGGAGCACAGAAAAGCTGGGTGACAATTTCTCGCTTACATTTTTCATGCTTCTGAATGGCATATCTGCTTATAATAGCTCAGTTATTATAGGATTTACCTATAGCCTTTAGTCAAATCTGTCTAAAATAGCTGAGCTATTATAAGCAGATATGCCATTCAGGAGAATGAAAAAGCTAGGTGAGAAATTGTCACCTAGCTTTTCTATGTACCTGAATTGTAAGTCAGTTCATGACTGGTGGTGGTACCTTTTTGGGGGACTTCAGAAGCAGAGAACAAGGACCGCCGGTGGGACCTCAGCCGCTGTCACACAGTAACATTTTTTGACGGGTGTGGGCCAGGCAGGAAAGCAGCACATACCATCCTCTTTCTGACGGGGGGGGAGGAGAGTCCTACAATACCGTGACGTGAGTCACGCTGGTCAGGAGGTTACCCAGCCCATGTGACCACCCAGGCAGGGGCCGACTGACAACACTCAGGGCCCTCGGACCAAATAAAGCAAGGGCCCCCTGTGAGGCTCCACCCATGGCCACATCTCTGCCGAAATATATACCATCACACAATAATACCAGTATACAAGGAGGAAATATATAAATCACACAAGAATACCAGTATACAAGGAGGAAATATATACATCACACAATAATACCAGTATACAAGGAGGAAATATATACATCACACAAGAATACCAGTATACAAGGAGGAAATATATACCACCACACAAGAATACCAGTATACAAGGAGGAAATATATAAATCACACAAGAATACCAGTATACAAGGAGGAAATATATAAATCACACAAGAATACCAGTATACAAGGAGGAAATATATAAATCACACAAGAATACCAGTATACAAGGAGGAAATATATAAATCACACAAGAATACCAGTATACAAGGAGGAAATATATAAATCACACAAGAATACCAGTATACAAGGAGGAAATATATAAATCACACAAGAATACCAGTATACAAGGAGGAAATATATACATCACACAATAACTTGTTAATACCGCCATACTGTACTGAATAAAACCACTATACACAGACCAGTATTCCCCCACACAGTGCCCATATAGCAAAAGTTACCAGCTGTACACAGGGTCTGTATGCCATATAAGTGATTATATACAAGACCAGGGCTGCCATCAGAAATGTTGGGGCCCCTTACACAACTCAAGGCCCCCCCACCTACTAACTTCCACATTATCTATAAAAAAAATATATTTGAAAACACAGGACAAGAAAAACAAGAGCCCTTTAGTTTAATGAGGAAGGAAAGAGGAATATACCCGGACCCCAGTGACAGTATATGCCCGGACCACAGTGACAGTATATACCCGGACCCCAGTGACAGTATATGCCCGGACCCCAGTGACAGTATATGCCCGGACCCCAGTGACAGTATATGCCCGGACCCCAGTGACAGTATATACCCGGACCCCAGTGACAGTATATATACCCGGACCCCAGTGACAGTATATATACCCGGACCCCAGTGACAGTATATATACCCGGACCCCAGTGACAGTATATATACCCGGACCCCAGTGACAGTATATATACCCGGACCCCAGTGACAGTATATATACCCGGACCCCAGTGACAGTATATATACCCGGACCCCAGTGACAGTATATATACCCGGACCCCAGTGACAGTATATATACCCGGACCCCAGTGACAGTATATATACCCGGACCCCAGTGACAGTATATGCCCCTGCCCATCAGAACTATCCACTATGTGGGGCAGAAGAGCAGCCTGTGCCCTGGGGAGAGTACACTGTATCACTGGGTACACTGGTATATTGGGTACACTGGTATATTGGGTACCTTGTATTACTGGGTACACTGTATCACTGGGTACACTGGTATATTGGGTACACTGTATCACTGGGTACACTGGTATATTGGGTATACTGGTATATTGGGAACACTATCACTGGGTACACTGGTATATTGGGTACATTGGTATATTGGGTACACTATATCACTGAGTACACTGGTATATTGGGTACACTGGTATATTGGGTACATTGTATCACTGGGTACACTGGTATATTTGGTACACTGGTATATTGGGTACACTGGTATATTGGGCACACTGTATCACTGGGTACACTGGTATATTGGGTACACTGGTATATTGGGTACACTGGTATATTGGGTACACTGTATCACTGGGTACACTGGTATATTGGGTACAATGGTATATTGGGTACACTGTATCACTGGGTACACTGGTATATTGGGCATAATGGTATATTGGGTACACTGTATCACTGGGTACACTGGTATATTGGGTACACTGGTATATTGGGTACAATGGTATATTGGGTACACTGTATCAGTGGGTACACTGGTATATTGGGTACACTGGTATATTGGGTACACTGTATCACTGGGTACACTGGTATATTGGGTACACTGGTATACTGGGTACAATGGTATATTGGAAACACAGATATAATATAGATATTAGATACATAGATAGATCAGTGTTTCCTAACCTGGGTGCCTCCAGCTGTTGCTAAACTATAACTTTCAGCATGCCTGGAAAGCCTAACGCATGCTGGGAGTTATAGTTTTGCAACAGCTGGAGGCACCATGGTCAGCAAACACTGAGATAGATAGATAGATAGATATGAGAAATTGATAGATATGAGATATATATATATATATATATATATATATATATATATATATATATGAGATAGATAGATAGATAGATAGATAGGAGATAGATAAAGTGTTGCAAAACTACAACTCCCAGCATGTCTGGACAGCCAAAGGCATGCTGGGAGTTATAGTTTTGCAACAGCTGGAGGCACCATGGTCAGCAAACACTGAGATAGATAGATAGGAGATAGATAGATAGATAGATAGATAGGAGAAATTGATAGATATGAGATAGATATATATATATATATATATATATATATATATATGACATAGATAGATAGATAGGAGATAGATAGATAAAGTGCTGCAAAACTACAACTCCCAGCATGTCTGGACAGCCAAAGGCATGCTGGGAGTTATAGTTTTGCAACAGCTGGAGGCACCATGGTCAGCAAACACTGAGATAGATAGGAGATAGATAGATAGATAGATAGATAGATAGATAGATAGGTAGATAGATAGGAGATAGATAGATAGATAGATATGAGAAATTGATAGATATGAGATAGATATGATATAGATAGATAGATATGAGATAGATAGGAGATAGATAGATAAAGTGTTGCAAAACTACAACTCCCAGCATGTCTGGGCAGCCAAAGGCATGCTGGGAGTTATAGTTTTGCAACAGCTGGAGGCACCATGGTCAGCAAACACTGAGATATAAGATAGAAATTAGATAGATAGATAGATAGATAGATAGGAGATAGATATGAGATAGATAGATAGATAGATATGAGATAGATAGATATGAGAGATAGATAGATAGGAGATAGATAGATAAAGTGCTGCAAAACTACAACTCCCAGCATGTCTGGACAGCCAAAGGCATGCTGGGAGTTGTATTTTTAAAACTGCTGGAGGCCCCCTGGTCAGGAAACATTAAGAAATTGCCCATTTAACTCCCACTGACCCCCCAAACAGCAATTTGCCCCTCAACCTTTTCCTCCCAGAAAATTACCTGTTGTATGGAGGGCCGCAGCGGTGGGCAGGGGAAGTCTTCCTGTTCCCCTTCGGCGCGGGCAGGTGATGTAGTCAGCAATGGAACAGGAAGCAAAGCACCTACCTGCTCCAATAGGGCTGCAGCCTGCACACAGAGGAGTGTGGGGGAGGAGCATCCCTCGGCTCTCTTCCCAGAGAGGCATTGCGGCCACGGCCCCTGCACTAACCTTAAAGGGCCAGAGGCTAACTATTTATAAAAAGAAAACAGTGCTGCAGCGGCCTGCAGTGACCCAGGGCCCCAAGTAAGAAGCAGGGCCGGCCCTCTTTTTCTGTTATCATATTTATCGCGGGTGCCGGGCGGCCTATGCGGGCCGTCTGTGCAGGCCACTGGGCCTATTTTCATGTAAGGGCCTGGAGCGGCAGCTCCATCCGCCCCTACGTTAATCCGGCCCTGGTTAGGGTGCACTATGTCTATGACATTCATGGGTGGTTCTTGCCTTCCTTAGTTTGTAGTGCTATTGTTACCATTAAAATTGTCAGAACCCTGAAATAAAACCCTCACAGACCCAACTACGCTAAGGAATACATGAGAGTTTGCTCATGGTTATTAAAAAGAGGAAGTGCATACAAACAGGAGGAGATGAGGACGAGGACAAGATGACACAGGAGAGTAAAAAATAAATCCTTAATATTCATCAGAATCGATCTGAGTTCTAGATTTGCAAATGAAGACTAGATCTATTAAATATAATGGGGGAGATTTATCAAAACCTGTGAGAGGAAAAGTTAACCAGTTGCCCATAGCAACCAATCAGATTGCTTCTTTTATTTTTCACAGGCCTTGTTAAAAATGCTAGTGTTGCCCCATACTTTTTCACAAGAAGTAAAAGGAAAAAAAGAGCCCCAAAATTTGTGAGTGAGTACAAAAATACCCACTGGACATAACAAGGGGTATAGTGAGCCATAACACCCCACAGGTGTTTGAAGAATTTTCGTTAAAGTTGGACGTGAAAATGAAAAATTTGCATTTTTTTTCACGAAAATGCTGGTGTTATCCGAAATTTTTCATTTTCACAAGGGGTAATAGGAAAAATTTGTAACCCCATTTCTTCTGAGTATGGAAATGCCATATATGTGGGCGTCCACACATGGGGTATTTCCATACTCAGAAGAAATGGGGTTATAAATTTTGGGGGGTCATTTTCTCCTATTACCCCTTGTGAAAATGTAAAATTTTGGGGAAAAAACAGCTTTTTTGTAAAAAAAAATAATTTTTTTTCATTTACACATCCAACTTTAACAAAAAGTCGTCAAACACCTGTGGGTAGTTAAGGCTCACTGTACCCCTTGTTTCATTCCTTAAGGGGTGTAGTTTCCAAAATGGTATGCCATGTGGGTATTTTTTGCTGTTCTGGCTCCACAGGGGCTTCCTAAATGTTACATGCCCCCCCAAAAACCATTTCAGCAAAATTTGCTTTCAAAAAGCCAAATGTGACTCCTTCTCTTCTGAGCATTGTAGTTCGCCCACAGAGCATTTTACTTCCTAACATGGGGTATTTCCATACTCAGAAGAGATGGGGTTACAAATTTTGGGGGGCATTTTCTCCCATTACCCTTTGTAAAAATTGTAAATTTGGGGGGAAAAATGCACTTTAGTGATTTTTTTTTCCATTTACACATCCGATTTTAACGAAAAGTTGTCAAACAGAGTTATTAATGCTTGAAGTGACAGTGGTCAGATGTTCAAAAAATGGCCGGGTCCTTAAGGTATATTTGGGCTGGGTCCTTAATGGGTTAAAGGGGTACTCCGGTCCTAATACATCTTAGGGGATAAGATGTATGACCACGGGGGTCTCGCCGCTGGGGACCCCCGCAATCTCTCATTGCGCACCCACCTTTGTGAGCTCTCCGCAGCACCCGAGGCTCCGAGTGGGTAGCGTGACGACCACCGGGCCGGAGTTTTGTGGCATCTCGACTCCGCCCCCATATGACATCACACTCCGCCCCCTTAATGCTGGTCTATGGAAGATGGCCGTTACGCTTCCTCCCATAGACTTGCATTGAGGGGGTGGGGCGTGACATTACAAGGGGGCGGAGTCTTTACGTCACACTACACACTTTGAGCCTCCAGCACTGTGCAGAGCTCACAAGGGTGGGTGCGCAATTACAGATTGCGGGGGTCCCCAGCGGTGGGACCTCGCGATCATACATCTTATCCCCTATCCTTTGGATAAGATGTATTAGGGCTGGAGTACCCCTTTAAAAAAAAAAATTATAAATACTTATGATGTAGCTGCGGCCACCATGCTGTGTCCTAGAGAAAAATAATGAACTTTAGTTAAATTTGAATGAGTCAGAACGGTCGCTCATTATGTTGTGCATTTTGTGACTGATTTCACCACTTTCTGTGTATAGGGTGAAATCCAAGGTGAATCTGCAACAAAATCCACAAGTAATGCATGCAGTTTTTGTTGCATATTTGTGACAGATCTGCATTATAAAATATGGTTTGAGGTGGATTTTCATCTGTGCAAATTTTCTGCCAAAAACTTGGCAAAGAGAGCCTGCCCCCTTTCAAACTCACAGAAGGAAACATGGGGTTGGCTTTCTGGGCACGCTGAAAGTTGTAGTTTTGCAACATCTGAAGGGCCACAGTTTGGAGACCATTGTGCAGTGGTCTCTGTACTGTGACCTTCCATATGACATTTTCAGGCCAATCGGGTCTCTAGTGACCAAGTGGCCTGGAAAAAAAAGTGTGATTGGTGGTGTCAGAGATAGCCCCATTCACCCTTGGCCAGCAGGAGTGAGGTGGCACAACTACAACTCTGAGCATGCCCTTTGACTGTCCATGCATGCTAGGAGTTGTAGTTATGCAATAGCTATAGCACACAAGTGGGTTTTCAGTAAGTTTCCCACTAGGAGTTTGAGTTGCGGGAAATTTGCCTTGGCTCAAACTTGTATCAGGAAACTTGTTGTAAACCCAACTGTGTGTATGTACAGAAAAAACACCTACACTACACTAACACAAAAATAAGAAGTAAAACACTACATATATACACACTTACACCGTTACCTTCCGACCCCCCCAATAATTGTTAGCGGTGTTTGTTATCGGCGTTTGAGTGCTCAAGCCTGGATTTCAGTCTTGGAGCAATCAATCGCCGATCAGAAGCGCAGGAGGCAGGTAAGGCATTCTCCTGTTGCATTCTAGCTGATCGGGACATCGCGATTTTTCCGCGATGGTACCGATCAGCCGACTGAGCTGCCGGGAAGATTTTACTTTCACTTTAGATGCGGCGATCAAGTTTGATTGCCACGCCTAAAGAATTAATGTCGGACATAAGCCCGATCGGCGATGGCCAGCATTAGCCAGGGGTCCTGGTTTCTTATAGCAACCGGGACCCACCTGGTATGATGCACGCTCACCTGCTGAGCGGCCGTCATAACTCAGGAGACGCTTATGGACGTTCATAAACGCGGTTAATATAAATATTAATTACCTGTCTCATGGTTCCTTTCTTGCAGCTAATCTCAGGGATTATTAAACAGTAAAAAAAAAAAAAAAAAAACATGTTACACATTGGTTCTCTTTTTTTATAGGGAATTCTAAGGATAGGCAATTATTGAAATTTGAAAACATTCTAAATAATAAAAATACATACATTTCCCAAACATAAAAATATATTTATTTTTAATTTACCGTGTTTTTCGCCGTTTAAGACGCACTTTTTCTTCCCCAAAACTGGGGGGAAAAAGTCGGTGCGTCTTATACGGCGAATACACCCCTATTGCGGCGGTCCCTGCGGCTAATACAGGACATCGCCGATCGCGGTGAGGCCCTGTATTAACCCTTCAGACACGGCGATCAAAGCTGACTGCCGCGTCTGAAGGGAAAGTGACACTAACCCGGTTTATAGACCACTGCACAGTGATCTACAAACTGTGGACCTCCAGATGTTGCAAAACTACAACTCCCAGCATGCCCAGACAGCAAACAGCTGTTTGGGCATGCTAGGAGTTGTAGTTTTGCAACATCTGGAGGGATGCAGTTTAGAGACCACTGTGTAGTGGTCTCAAACTGTAGCCCTCCAGCTGTTGCAAAACTACATATTCCAGCATGCCCAAACAGCTGTCTGGGCATGCTGGGAGTTGTAGTTTTGCAACATCTGGAGGGCTAGAGCTTAGAGACCACTATACAGTGGTCTCAGACTTTAGCCCTCCAGATCAACTTACCGGCTTCCGTAGGATCCAGGGAGCTGTCCTCTTCTGGCGCACGACATCGCCGCCCGCCGATCACGGTCGCCCGCTGCCTCCGGATGGGTAAGTGGACTTCGGCGTTCGATCCCCTTCGTTTCCCCGTTCTGCCCCGCCTATTGTGGGTGGGCAGGATGGGGAAAACGAAAGTTAACCCCCCCCCCCCGCCCCCGATCTGCTATTGGCCGCTTCTGACGACCAATAGCAGGGATAGGAGGGGTGGCCCCCCTGCCACCTCACTCCTATCCCTTCAGGGGGATCGTAGGTGTCTTAGACAACCGCGATCCCCCTTATATCCCGGGTCACCAGACCCGTATGACCAGGAATAGGCGCAAATTGCAAGTCTGAATTCACTTGCGATTTGCGCCAATCGCTGACATGGGGGGGTCGGATGACCCCCCATGGGCATTTGCATGGGGTTCCTGCTGATTGATATCCGCAGTCACCCCGATCCGGCCCCCGCCCAGCGCGTGGCGGGGACCGAAATTCCCATGGGCGTATGGATATGTCCTGGGTCTTTAAGTACCAGAAAGCCCGGGCGTATCCATACGCCCTATGTCCTTAAGGGGTTAATGCTGCCCCCCAAAGTTTCTGGTTGAAAATATATCCCTGAGTGTCAGAAATGTGACAGACCCTATTAAACTCTTCCCATTTCATTGCTTTCCTTTTCTTATTTTTCTTCCTCCCCGGCTTCTAAGATAACTTTTATTTTTCCACCAACAGAGTCATATAATGGGGATTTTTTTTATAGCACAACATTCTTCAATATTTTGTCTGGTAAAATGTTAGAAATCACAATAGAAGCCTAATAGATCCCATTAAAAATAACACTATGATATTATTCAGTGGCCTTACCGGCTTTCTTTGTTTCCCTTATGACATCACACATGTGACATCATCAAGTGTTTGGAGCTACCTTGACCAGCCACTAGTACAGTTCAGGCCTTGGCTATCAGAGGGAGCACACACAAAGAGCAGAAGATGAGGAAGAGGACAAGATGACACAGGAGAGGTACATTAATCCTAAATATTGATCAGAATATATCTAGAGTTCTAGACTTGCAAATGATGACTAGCTCTATTACATATATTGTGTCAAAATAATAGTGTTAATTGTAATAAATATAATCATTTAACTATACACTTTGCTGATGTTCACAAATGACCAAGTATATACTATTTATTCTGAATTCTATTACACAAAGAGTTGGGGGGTGTAATTACTGTATGGGTACATTAACCCCTTAAGGACCGGAGGTTTTTCTGTTTTTGCATTTTCGTTTTTTGCTCCTTGCCTTTAAAAAATCATAACTCTTTCAAATTTACACCTAAAAATCCTTATGATGGCTTATTTTTTGTGCCACCAATTCTACTTTGTAATGACATCAGTCATTTTGCCCAAAAATCTATGGTGAAGCGGGAAAAAAAATCATTGTGCGACAAAATTGAAAAAAAAACGCTGTTTTGTAACTTTTGGGGGCTTCCGTTTCTACGTAGTACATTTTTCGGTAAAAATGACACCTGATATGTATTCTGTAGGTCCATACGATTAAAATGATACCCTACTTATATAGGTTTGATTTTGTTGGACTTCTGGAAAAAATCATAACTACATGCAGGAAAATTAATACGTTTAAAATTGTCATCTTCTGACCCCTATAACTTTTTTATTTTTCCGTGTATGGGGCGGTATGAGGGCTCATTTTTTGCGCCGTGATCTGAAGTTTTTAGCGGTACCATTTTTGCATTGATAGGACTTATTGATCACTTTTTATTCATTTTTAAATGATATAAAAAGTGACCAAAAATGCACTATTTTGGACTTTGGAATTTTTTTGCGCGCACGCCATTGACCGAGCAGTTTAATTAATGATATATTTTTCTAATTCGGACATTTCCACACGCGGTGATACCACATATGTTTATTTTTATTTTTATTTACACTGTGTTTTTTTTTTTATTGGAAAAGGGGGGTGATTCAAACTTTTAATAGGGGAGGAGTTAAATGATCTTTATACACTTTTTTTTTTCACTTTTTTTTTGCAGTGTTATAGGTCCCATAGGGACCTATAACACTGCACACACTGATCTTCTATGTTGATCACTGGTTTCTCATAAGAAACCAGTGATCAACGATTCTGCCGGATGACTGCTCATGCCTGGATCTCAGGCACTGAGCAGTCATTCGGCGATCGGACAGCGAGGAGGCAGGAAGGGGCCCTCCCGCTGTCCTGTCAGCTGTTCGGGATGCCGCGATTAGCCGCGGCTATCCCGAACAGCCCGACTGAGCTAGCCGGGAACTTTCACTTTCACTTTTAGCCGCGCGGCTCAGCTTTGAGCGCGCGGCTAAAGGGTTAATAGCGCGCGGCGCCGCGATCGGCGCAGCGCGCTATTAGAGGCGGGTCCCGGCTTCACTATGACGCCGGGCCCGCCATGATATGACGCGGGGTTACTGTGTAACCCCGCGTTATATCAGAAGAGCAGGACCAAGGACGTACCGGTACGTCCTTGGTCCTTAAGGGGTTAAGTCTATGGGGGAGAATCATCAAAACCTGTGTAGAGGAAGAGGGGAGCAGTTGCCCATAGCAACCAATCAGATTGCTTCTTTCAGTTTTCAGAGGCCTTTTTCAAAATGAAAGAGGCAATCTTATTGGTTGCTATGGGCAACTGGTCAACATTTCCTCTGCACTGGTTTTGATAAGTCTCCACCTATATGTATAGTTTTCCATACATAGAAAGGGAAAAGCACCTAAATGTCTAAAACACATTGATATGTTCAGTGTATGTGACCTACTAAAGGGGATGACAGGGTAGTAATATAAGAGATCTCTGACCTTTGACATGACCTCCTGTTATAACCTAAAACAAGAATTTAGGCTGAAATAATGTATATTTTACTTTTATAATGCTGGATTTCATGTATGACTATTAATACTGAATAATAAAAAGAAATGCATACATTGACATTTCTTTAACAGGATTGTCCCACAGAGGAAATTTGGTAAAATCAGATGTGTGTCCCATACATCTATGTAAAGGAGTACAAAAATAACTTATATCCCTGTACAGTTCTCCCTCATGGAGCTGTCTCTGAGCTGTAACCCTCCTGTTGCCAGGCAACAGAGCACACGCTTTCCCACAATCCCCCTTGCTTATAAGCACAGTGGAGACAAACTGCCATTACCTTCAGGAGACTGCAGTTGAACTGACCATGTGTTAGGGTGCACTGTGTCTATGACATTCATGGGTGGTTCTTGCCTTCCTTAGTTTGTAGTGCTATTGTTACCATTAAAATTGTGAGAACCCTGAAATAAAACCATCACAGACCCAACTACGCTAAGGAATACATGAGAGTTTGCTCATGGTTATTAAAAAGAGGAAGTGCATACAAACAGGAGGAGATGAGGACGAGGACAAGATGACACAGGAGAGTTAAAAATAAATCCTTAATATTAATCAGAATGGATCTGAGTTCTAGATTTGCAAATGAAGACTAGATCTATTAAATATAATGGGGGAGATTTATCAAAACCTGTGAGAGGAAATGTTAACCAGTTGCCCATAGCAACCAATCAGATTGCTTCTTTTATTTTTCACAGGCCTTGTTAAAAATGCTAGTGTTGCCCCATACTTTTCATTTTCACAAGAAGTAAAAGGAAAAAAAGAGCCCCAAAATTTGTGACGCAATTTCTTCTGAGTACAAAAATACCCACTGAACATAACAAGGGGTATAGTAAGCCATAACACCCCACAGGTGTTTGATGAATTTCCGTTAAAGTTGGACGTGAAAATGAAAAATGTGCATTTTTTTTCACGAAAAGGCTGGTGTTATCCCAAATTTTTCATTTTCACAAGGGGTAATAGGAAAAATTTGTAACCCCATTTCTTCTGAGTATGTAAATGCCCCATATGTGGATGTAAAGTGCTCTGTGGGCAAACTACAATGCTCAGAAGAGAAGGAGCGCCATTGGGCTTTTGGAGAGAGAATGTGTCTGGAATTGAAGGCCATGTGTGTATACAAAGCCCCCCCCCCCCTGTGGTGCCAGAACAATGGACCCCCCACATGTGACCCCATTTTGGAAACTACTCCCCTCAAGGAATATAATAAGGGGATACAGTGAGCATTTACAACCCCCAGGTGTCTAACAGATTTTTTGAACAGTGGTCCGTGAAAATAAAAAATGTAATTTTTCTTTTGCACGGCCCACTGTTCCAAAGATCTGTGAAACGCCAGTGGGGTGTAAATGCTCACTGCACCCCTTATAAAATTCTGTGAGGGGTGAAGTTGCGAAAACAGTGTCACATGTGGGGGGTTTCTGATGTTCTGGCATAATGGGAGGTTTGTTAATACACATCGCCCCCGACTTCAATTTCATCAAAATTCTCTCTCCAAAAGTCCAATGTCGCTCCTTCTGTTCTGAGGCCTCAGAGTACTTAACGTCCACATATGGGGCCTTTTCTTAATCAGGAGAAATTGGGGTTCAAATTTTGGGGTCCATTTTCTCCTATTACACCATGTGAAAATGAAAAATTTGGAGTAACACCATCATTTTAGTGTTAAAAATAAAAACTTACATTTTTTGGCCCACTGTTCAAAAAACCTGTGAGGTGTAAGTACTCACTGTAACCCTTGTTACGTCACATGTGGGGCGTTTCTGCTGTTCTTGCGTCATGGGAGGTTTGTAAATGCACATGGCCCCAGACTTCAATTTCAGCAAAATTCTCTCTCCAAAAGCCCAATGGTACTCCTTCTGTTCTGAGACCTGTAGTGCGCCAGCAGAGCACTTAAAGTCCACATATGGGGCATTTTCTCAGGAGAAATTGGGCTTCCAATTTTGGGGTCCATTTCCTCCTATTACCCCTTGTGAAGAAGAAAAATTTAGGGTAACACCATCATTTTAGTGGTAAAAATCAAATTTTCCATTTTCACATCCAACTTCAAGGCAAAGTCGTCAAACACCTGTGAGGTATTAAGGCTCACTATACCCCTTGTTACATTCTTTGAGGGGTGTAGTTTCTAAAATAGTATACCATGTGTTTTTTTTTTTTGCAGTTTTGGCACCCTGAGGACATTCTAAATGCAACATGCCCCCCAAAAACCATTTCAGCAAATTCGCTTTCAAAAAGCCAAATTTTGCTCCTTCTCTTCTGAGCATTGTAGTGTACCAGCAGAGCACTTAATGTTCACATATGGGGCGTTTTCTTAATTGGGAGAAATTGAGCTTCAAATTTTGGGGTCCATTTTCTCCTATTACCCCTTGTGAAAAAGAAAAATATGGGGCAACACCATCATTTTAGTGTTGAAAATCAAATTTTCTGTTTTCACGTCCAACTTCAACGCAAAGTCGTCAAACACCTGTGAGGTGTTAAGACTCACTATACCCCTTGTTATGTTCCTTGAGCAGTGTAGTTTGCAAAATAGTATGCCATGTGGCTTGTTTTCTTTTTTTGCTGTTCTGGCACCCTGGGGACTTTCAAAATGCAACATGCCCCCCAAAAACCATTTCAGCAAAATTCTCTTTCAAAAAGCCAAATTTTGCTCCCTCTCTTCTAAGCTTTGTAGTGCGCCAGCAGAGCACTTAACGTCCACATATGGTGCATTTTTTTAATCAGGAGAAATTGGGCAAAATCTTTATCCTCACCATCCCGGAAGATGTTTTTGCCCCCAGGGATGGGGAGGATATGAAGTTATAAAGTCCCCCTCGGTCGCCCCATAAGTAGTCACCTGGACTATACTTACTGGTCCCGTCGCTGCGGCTGTGCTCCCAACCCCTCGGCTTGATTGACGTCTCATGTCACCATTCTGCTTTGTCTGCTTAGCGATGATGCAGGCCGTCAATCAAGCTGAGGGGGCGGCATCATGGTCGAAGTTACAGGACTCGGTAAGTTTAAGTCCTCGCAGGGGACTACTTACGGAGCGGCTGGGGGGGGGGGCGGTGGGGGGACTTAGTAACTTCATATCCTCACCGTCCCTGAAGGTAAAAAATGTCTCCCAGGGATGGCGAGGATAAAGATTTTGGCTTAAAGGGGTACTCCGCCCCTAGACATCTTATCCCATATCCAAAGGATAGGGGATAAGATGTCAGATCACCACGGTCCCGCTGCTGGCGACCCCCGGGATGAAAGGGGCGGGCCGTGACGTCACGAGGGGCGGAGCCATGATGTAACGATGCTCCGTCCCCTGTATCGCCAGTCATTACGCACAGAGCGAACTCGCTATGTGCAGTAATGATAGCGCAGCGCCGCAGCGGCGATCCCGGGGGTCACCAGCAGCGGGACCGCGGCGATCTGACATCTTATCCCCTATCCTTTGGATAGGGGATAATATGTCTAGGGGCAGAGTACCCCTTTAAATAATGCATTGCCAAGCATCATATAAGGTAAAATCTGCTGCTTGGTTCCCTTTAAAGGGGTATTCCTCCCCTGGCATCTTATCCCCTATCCAAAGGATAGGGGATAAGATGTTAGATCGCCGCGGTCCCGCTGCTGGGGACCCCGGGGATCGCCGCTGCGGCACCCCGCCATCATTACTGCACAGAGCGAGTTCGCTCTGTGCGTAATGACGGGCGATACAGGGCCCGGAGCAGCGTGACATCATGGCTCAGCCCCTCATGACATCACAGCCCGTCCCCTTAATGCAAGTCTATGGCACCGCCACGCCCCCTTCCCATAGACTTGTATTGACGGGGCGGGCCGTGACGTCACAAGGGGTGGAGCCATGACGTAACGATGCTCCGGCCCCTGTATTGCCCGTCATTACGTGCAGAGCGATTCCGCTCTGCGCAGTAATGATGGCGGGGTGCTGCAGCAGCGATCCCCGGGGTCCCCAGCAGCGGGACCCCGGCGATCTGACATCTTATCCCCTATCCTTTGGATAGGGGATAAGATGTCTAGGGGCGGAATACCCCTTTAACTCTGATTCATAAAAAGAAATGCATACACGGAAATTTCTTTATACCAGAACAGGAATATGTATGAATATATTGAGGAAACGTTCTGCCAGTTCTCTACCATACATTCTTGTAATTACTATTAGACTGTACTGAAATTAAAGGGGGTTTTCAGGACTTTTGTGATTGCTGGTCTATTCACAGGATAGCCCCTCAATTGCTGTTCAGTGTGCCGCACTATACAGTAAATAGGGACAAAAGCCTTGCTCTCTTCATTATATAGTGGTGGCGCTGAATAACAGCATCATGGCTCTCATTGACGTAGAAGGGAGCTGAGCTGCAGTTGCCTGGCACCACCACTGTAGAAAGAAAGGCCTAGGGCTTCAGGCCCATTTCCTGTATAAGAAGAGGAGCTGAATAGCTGATCAGAGGGTGTGCCTGGAGTCAGTATCCTGATGATCAGCAATTAATGGCCTATCCTAATGATAGCCAATCATTTAAATTTGAAAAAATCAACCCCTCAAAAGAATAAAAATACATAAATTAAAAATAAATATATTTTTATGTTTGGGAAATGTATGTATTTTTATTATTTTGAAGAGTCGATTTTTTTCAAATTTCAATAATTGCCTATCCTTAGAATTCTCTATAAAAAAAGAGAACCAATGTGTAACATGTTTTTACTGTTTTTTTTACTGTTTTTACATTTTTTTACTGTTTAATAATCCCTGAGATTAGCTGCAAGAAAGGAACCATTAGAGAGTTAATTAATATTTATATTAACCCCGTTTATGAACGTCCATAAGCGTCTCCTGAGTTATGACGGATGCTCAGCAGGTGAGCGCGCATCATACCAGGTGGGTCCCGGTTGCTATAAGAAACCAGGACCCGTGGCTAATGCCGGCCATCGCCGATCGGGCTGATGTCCGGCATAAATTCTTTAGGCATGGCAATCAAAGTTGATCGCCGCGTCTAAAGTGAAAGTAAAATCTTCCCGGCAGCTCAGTCGGGCTGATCGGTACCATCGCGGAAAAATCACAATGTCCCGATCAGCTAGAATGCAACAGGAGGGTGCCTTACCTGCCTCCTGCGCTTCTGATCGGCGATTGATTGCTCCAAGCCTGAAATCAAGGCTTGAGCAATCAAACGCCGATAACAATGATCCCTGCCATTAAATGCAATGGCAGTGATCAGTGTATTGAATCAATGTACTGCATGCAAAAAAATAAGTGAAAAAAAGTTAACAAAGATCATTTAACCCCTTCCCTAATAAAAGTTTGAATCATCCCCCTTTTCCAAATAAAAAAAAAAACTGTAAATAAAAATAAACATATGTGGTATCGCCGCGTGCGTAAATGTCCGAACTATAAAAATATATAGTTAATTAAACCGCACGTTCAATGGTGTATGTGTGATGGCCGCCAACCCCCCATCCATAGAATTGTATTGAGGAGGCGGGCCGTGATGTGATGAGGGGGCGGAGACATGATGTAACGATGTTCCGGCCCCTGTATTGCCTGTCATTACGCACAAAGCGAGTTTGCTCTGTGCAGTAATGATAGCAGGGTGCCGTAGTGGAGATCCCGGGGGTCCCCAGCAGCGGGACCCCGGTGATCTGACATCTTATCCCCTATCCTTTGGATAGGGGACGAGATGCTAGGGGTGGAGTACCCCTTTAAGGGCTTAAAGGGGTATTTTAGGAATAAAAAAATAGGCCTTTTTTCTTTCAAAGAAAGTGCCCTCCTTGTCTCCACTTTGAATGAGGTATTAAAACTTGGCTCCATTCACTTCAGTGGAACGGAGGTGTGAAACCACACCCAAACTGGATACAAACAGGTCTTTGAAAGAAAAAAGGCCTGTTTTTTTTATTCCTGGAATACCCCTTTAATTACTGATGACAATCAGGCTAGATGTAATATCTAGACCAAAGATCACTATTAGGTGTGCATACGGCACTGAGGACGTGGAGGGATCTCTACAGTATACTGGGAAACGCTGGTGAGTGTGCTGTGGTGCTCTGGCTTATAGATAGGTAATCATAGTAGTCAAACATAGAAGATAATGGAAATAAAGCCGGCACTCACCAATCTTCTCAAAATTCTTGCTTTATTTTGCTTCACATGTGTTCAGGGGTAGGGAGCAGACGTGGTGGGGATTACAAAGGCGACAAAAGCTCCGTTTCGTGCTGTGAATGCACTTCCTTCGGCCCTAACTTCTAGACTAACAGTACACCTTTATATACCAGGTAAGCCTTCCTGTTATCCAATCACCTTATTTTCTCTCCTTGACACGTGACTATGACGTACACCTCCGGGAGAGAGAAAGGGGAGGGGGGGGGGGAGTGTTTGTGATTAAAAACAAGCTGATTGTTCTGTTCTATCGTTGAGGCGTAGTACACCTGTCGCATTAGTCTTGATTATCCATTCAGTTTCTATTGTTAATAATTTCCTGTCTAGCCTTTCTCCTTTTTGGACAGTTATTCTTTCCAGTCCTGCAAATTTTAAGATATCAGGATTATTATTATCCGTTTCCCTTACGTGGGACATTAGTCTGGCAGCTCCTGGTTTTCCTGTACGTATAGTGTACAGGTGTTCTCTTATTCTCACCCTGAGCTGTCGACTTGTCTGCACCAGGTAATAAAAACCGCAAGGACAGAACAGGGCATAAACCACCTGATCCGTCTTGCAAGTTATAAGATCTTGCAAGACGGGGAGGGGGGGGGGGAGAGTGTTTGTGATTAAAAACAAGCTGATTGTTCTGTTCTATCATTGAGGCGTAGTACACCTGTCGCATTAGTCTTGATTATCCATTCAGTTTCTATTGTTAATAATTTCCTGTCTAGCCTTTCTCCTTTTTGGACAGTTATTCTTTCCAGTCCTGCAAATTTTAAGATATCAGGATTATTATTATCCGTTTCCCTTACGTGGGATATTAGTCTGGCAGCTCCTGGTTTTCCTGTACGTATAGCGTACAGGTGTTCTCTTATTCTCACCCTGAGCTGTCGACTTGTCTGCACCAGGTAATAAAAACCGCAAGGACAGAACAGGGCATAAACCACCTGATCCGTCTTGCAAGTTATAAGATCTTGGACTGTATGTGACACTGCTCCTAGCCGTATGTATTTAGCTTCCATGTTGTATTTGAAAAAATTGCAATTTTTACATTTTTTATTGCCTTTAGGTACGGTGTCTCCTAACCAGGTTTTTTTTTAGATTTTTTCTCCTTCTCTTTTCGTTGTTCGTTTTTTCTCAGAATACTCCCTATTGTTTTAGTTTTTTTTATAGGTTATTCTTGGTTTTCTCAGAGCAATTTCTCTTAGATCTTCATCTGATTCTAAAATGAACCAACTATTTCTTATAGCTCTTTCAGCTATTTTGTTCACAGGATCATTATCCAATACAAACGTGAACCTTTTTTCTTTTTCTTTAGGATAAGTTTTTTTATTTTTTAACAAATCTATTCTGTTCTTTTTTTCTGCTTTCTGCCTTGCTTGTGTTATTATTTTCTTTGGATAATCTCGTTCTAAAAGACGTTTTTCTAAATCGTTTGCTTGTTTTAGATATGTATCTTCTTTTGTATTATTACGTTTTAGTCTTATAAATTGTCCATATGGTATGGCATTTTTTCCAGCTATTTTATGTGAACTTTGATTCTGAGTATTTTTTGCAACTTGTTTGCAATAACCTTCAGATATAATATGTCCCTCTTCTATAATTAGTTTAACATCTAGAAACTCTAATTCTTGTTCTCCATACTGATATGTAAATTCCATATTAAAGGTGTTTATTGTATTTAGATGTATAAAAAAATCTATGAACTGCTCTTTGGTACCTATCCATGTTATCAATATGTCGTCTACATAGCGATTTTATGCTTTTATATGTTTGACATATGGGTTTGAATTGTTATAAATATAATAATTTTCAAATATTGCCATGTATAGATTAGCGTATGTGCAGGAGACGGGGGTTCCCATCGGGGTCCCCGTCTCCTACCTATACCACCTGTCACCTGACATGAAAGTATTATTAGTAAGGACAAATCTCAAACCTTCACCTACGAATTCCATCATTTCTGGTGATATACCCGTATCTTTAATGTATCCTCGTATAGCCTGTATACCCGTCTCATGGGGAATACGGGTATACAGGCTTACCACGTCAATAGAGCATAGAGTAGTCCTCTTTTCACAGTAGACACCATCTACAATTTGTAGCAAATGACTGGTGTCTTTTATATAGGAAGGAATCGACTCCAATAAGGGGTTCAATATCCAGTCTAAGTACTGGGATAGGAACTCAGTCGCTGAGCCGATCCCCGCCACTATGGGCCTTCCTGGGGGTCGGCTCAGCGACTTGTGAACCTTAGGGAGGTGATACCAGTATGCCGGTTTTGGCACTTCTGGGATCAGTCTCTCTGCGGTTTTCCGACTGAGTAGACCTTTTTCAACACTTATATGCAAAAATGACCGCAAATTCGACATGATTTTATATGTCAGATCTGCGGGCAGGGGGGAGTAGGTGGTGTTGTCGGAGAGCTGCCTTTTGGCTTCTTCCAAGTATTGCGACTTCTCCTGCACCACCACACTGCCCCCCTTATCTGCACGGATAATAACTAGATCATCCCTTTTACATAATTTTGTTAAGGCTAGTGATTCCTCCTTAATGAGGTTTTCAACAGGGTCAGGGTAGAGAATTGATTTCACTTCTTTCAGAACTGCCTTTGAAGAAAGGTCTATACTGCTACCTTGATAGATAGGGGGAGAAAACCTTGATTTATTTCCTTTTGTGAAAAATTTCCTTTTAATCTCCCTGTTGCCCTGCTGAATTTCCTCAAAATTAGAGGCTAACATCTCTATGCAATCCCTTTCTGCTGTGTCGAAACCTGGAGGAAAAAAAAAAACAGAGGACCAATGGTAATAGGGGACTCTCCTTCCATAGGTACTTGCTCTTGTGATATTTTATTACAAAAAAACTTGTGAAGGTTGATGTCCCTTAAAGACGTTGCTAGGTCTATTTCAAATCTAGTGTCATTGAATCTGTCATTTATGCCAAAGTTCAGACCTCTTGAAAGTAGGGACAGCGTGTTATTGTCCAAACACATCGTCTATGGACAGCTTCTTATATAACACAACCATGTCTCAGGTACAGAGAATAGGAACATTTATGATCCTTAATATCTGTTTTTTATTTGTAGGAATTCCTTTATCAATATTTAATAGAATAGACCCAACTTACCCCAAGGTTTACAAGTTTCCTTTAGACAAACTGACTGCAGATTTAGAACATAACTGTAATGTAAAGAAAAATCTATAATTTGTTTTTGCTACAAATATATAATTATAAAAATAATGAGAATTAAAAAACTATATATTAAAAGACTAGAGCCATAATAATACATAGCCTGTTGAAATAATCATGAAGCGCATAATACACTGCACTTTAATGCTAGTGCAGTGTATTATATGAGCGATCTTAAGATCGCTGTTAAAAGTCCCCTTTGTAAAAAAAACATAAAGGCTAGCTAGGAATTTTCATCCGGAATAACTATTGCCAGAGGTTCCAAGCGTACATTACCGTCATCATAGATGGCAATGTATTCTGCCCGGATCCTATGTAAATGAAGTTAAAAATAAACAATTTATAAAATAATTCACCCCACCCAAACCCCTACAAAAAAATAAATGTTTATATAAAAAAGAATAAAAAAAAAAAAATAACCCATTTCTCCCCTCACATAAGCTATAATTAAAAATCGTCTGTCAACATAATGCTGACAGCGATAATACACTGCACTATAACACTATTGCAATGTATTATATGGGTGATCACAAGATCACTGGGGAAAGGCCTCTCATCGAATTTGTTAAAAAATAAAGACCAAAAATAAATAAATAAAGAAAAAAAAGTTAAAAAAAATATTCAAACAGAACACACTAAAAAAAAAATATTAAAAAAAGAAAAAAAAATTTAAAACCACAAATCCGAAATAAAACCCCTGACAATACTGTAACCATACATTGTCTTTTAGAATAATGACAAGAGGCGTAAGACACTAGTGCAGTGTATTATTACATAGCTATCGAAAGATTGCTGCTCAAAGTCCCTTGATGGGAATAGTTAAAGGAAATTTGTCACCAGTTTCACCTGCACTAACCTGTCGGTACCAACAGATAGTGCAGGTGACACTAATGACAAATGTCCTTGCCTTGTCCCGTTCCGTGGAGGGGATCTCCGGTAATCTTCTCTGTTAAGCTTCAGCTCTAGGCCCGGCTTGGGGCACGAGTGGAGCTTAGGAATGTCACTGCTGCTACGAGTCCAGCAGAGAGCAGAAGCGGCTAGGGGCATTGGCAGAGCTTAGTGACATCACCGCTGCTGCTCCCTGCTTGGTCCCGCTGCTAAAGAACAGCAGTGGTGATGTCCCTATGCCTCGCCCATGCACCAAGCTGGCCAGAGCTGAAGCTTAACAGAGAAGATCACCGGAGATTCCCGCCACTGAACGGGAAAAGGTAAGTACCGTTGTCACCAGTGTCACCTGCACTATCTGTCAGTACCGCCACTTTTGTGTAGGTGACACTGGTGACATATTTCCATAAAAAACAATAAAAGAAAAAGAAGGTTAATAAAATAATTAAAAAAGAAAAAAAACTTCTACAAAAATATCCCTAAAAAAAACATATTTGGTATGAAATATAAAATTAAGAAAATAGAAAAAATATATAAAAATTCCCCCAAAAACTATATAACCCCATACAAATCCCTCACAATGCCATAACCATGCACTGCCTGTCAGAATAATGCTGAGACAAATAATACACTGCACCACAATAGTAGTGCAGTGTTTTATAGAAATAATCAGATCTTTGGTGAAAGGTTGCCCTCTAATGGGAATATGGGTGAAAAAAACAACCCATAAAACAAAAGTGTAATAACATGATTTATTGACCCCCCCCCCTCCCCCACCAACAAAAAAAGAAAACAGTAGTAAGGCAGAAATGCTTTTGAAAAAAGAAATACACAATAATAATTTATAAAATTTTCTGCCCCCTCCCCCAAAGAAAACATATATTACCCTTAAAATGTATGAATAAATAAATAAAAATTAAGACATAACCCAAACATTACAAAAACAAACCCTCCAAAAACCTGTCAATAGTCTGCGTCAACATCATCCTGGGATGATGGGAGGAGTAGTACACTGCACTACTATAGAAATAAAAATCCCTATCATCTAAATCCCAATGTGTTCCATTTTTTTTGTTCCTTTTTCTTATGCGGTTTCATAATCCCTGAGATAAGTAGTTCTGGCCCTAGAGTGTTATATATATTAGCGTCTGTAGCATGTATCAGGAACATGTTATCATACCTGTGTCTTTTTACAGGTGACTGATGTCCGGTGAGAAGGTGAAAGTGACCTATACCCCCGTCAACTGCAAGAAAGGAACCACAGGACAGGTAATTAATATTTATATTAATTACTGATAACAATCAGGCTAGATGTAATATCTAGACCTGCAGAGATGTCATAGTCTCCACCTTATACATGAACATATATGTGTTGTTAATAAGCATATCGTCTATGGACAGCTTCTTATATAACACAACCATGTCTCAGGTACAGAGAATAGGAACATTTATGATCCTTAATATCTGTTTTTTATTTGTAGGAATTCCTTTATCAATATTTAATAGAATAGACCCAACTTACCCCAAGGTTTACAAGTTTCCTTTAGACAAACTGACTGCAGATTTAGAACATAACTGTAATGTAAAGAAAAATCAATAATTTGTTTTTGCTACAAATATATAATTATAAAAATAATGAGAATTAAAAAACTATATATTAAAAGACTATAGCCATAATAATACATAGCCTGTTGAAATAATCATGAAGCGCATAATACACTGCACTTTAATACTAGTGCAGTGTATTATATGAGCGATCTTAAGATCGCTGTTAAAAGTCCCCTTTGTAAAAAAAAACGTAAAGGCTAGCTAGGAATTTTCATCCGGAATAACTATTGCCGGAGGTTCCAAGCGTACATTACCGTCATCATAGATGGCAATGTATTCTGCCCGGATCCTATGTAAATGAAGTTAAAAATAAACAATTTAAGAAATAATTCACCCCACCCCAACCCCTACAAAAAAATAAATGTTTATATAAAAAAGAATTAAAAAAAAATAACCCATTTCTCCCCACACATAAGCTATAATTAAAAATCGGCTGTCAACATAATGCTGACAGCGATAATACACTGCACTATAACACTATTGCAATGTATTATATGGGTGATCAAAAGATCACTGGGGAAAGGCCTCTCATCGTATTTGTTAAAAAAGACCAAAAAATAAAAAATAAAGAAAAAAAAGTAAAAAAAAATATTTAAACAGAACACCCTAAAAAAAAACATATTAAAAAAAGAAAAAAAATTTTAAAAACGAAAACCCGAAATAAAACCCCTGACAATACTGTAACCATACATTGTCTTTTAGAATAATGACAAGAGGCCTAAGACACTAGTGCAGTGTATTATTACATAGCTATCGATAGATTGCTGCTCAAAGTCCCTTGATGGGAATAGTTAAAGGAAATTTGTCACCAGTGTCACTTGCACTAACCTGTCGGTACCAACAGAATAGTGCAGGTGACACTAATGACAACGGTCCTTGCCTTGTCCCGTTCCGTGGAGGGGATCTCCGGTAATCTTCTCTGTTAAGCTTCAGCTCTAGGCCCGGCTTGGGGCACGAGCGGAGCTTAGGAATGTCACTGCTGCTACGAGTCCAGCAGAGAGCAGCAGCGGCTAGGGGCATTGGCAGAGCTTAGTGACATCACCGCTGCTGCTCCCTGCTTGGTCCCGCTGCTAAAGAACAGCAGTGGTGATGTCCCTATGCTCCGCCCATGCACCAAGCTGGCCAGAGCTGAAGCTTAACAGAGAAGATCACCGGAGATTCCCGCCACTGAACGGGAAAAGGTAAGTACCGTTGTCACCAGTGTCACCTGCACTATCTGTCAGTACCGCCACTTTTGTGTAGGTGACACTGGTGACATATTTCCATTAAAAACAATAAAAGAAAAAGAAGGTTAATAAAATAATTAAAAAAGAAAAAAAACGTCTACAAAAATATCCCTAAAAAAACATATTTGGTATGAAATATAAAATTAAGAAAATAGAAAAAATATATAAAAATTCCCCCAAAAACTATATAACCCCATACAAATCCCTCACAATGCCATAACCATGCACTGCCTGTCAGAATAATGCTGAGACAAATAATACACTGCACCACAATAGTAGTGCAGTGTTTTATAGAAATAATCAGATCTTTGGTGAAAGGTTGCCCTCTAATGGGAATATGGGTGAAAAAAACAACCCATAAAACAAAAGTGTAATAACATGATTTATTGACCCCCCCCCCCTCCCCCACCAACAAAAAAATAAAACAGTAGAAAGGCAGAAATGCTTTTGAAAAAAGAAATACACAATAATAATTTATAAAATTTTCTGCCCCCTCCCCCAAAGAAAACATATATTACCCTTAAAATGTATGAATAAATAAATGAAAATTAAGACATAACCCAAACATTACAAAAACAAACCCTCCAAAAACCTGTCAATAGTCTGCGTCAACATCAACCTGGGATGATGGGAGGAGTAGTACACTGCACTACTATAGAAATAAAAATCCCTATCATCTAAATCCCAATGTGTTCCATTTTTTTTTTTGTTCCTTTTTCTTATGCGGTTTCATAATCCCTGAGATAAGTAGTTCTGGCCCTAGAGTGTTATATATATTAGCGTCTGTAGCATGTATCAGGAACATGTTATCATACCTGTTTCTTTTTACAGGTGACTGATGTCCGGTGAGAAGGTGAAAGTGACCTATACCCCCGTCAACTGCAAGAAAGGAACCACAGGACAGGTAATTAATATTTATATTAATTACTGATAACAATCAGGCTAGATGTAATATCTAGACCTGCAGAGATGTCATAGTCTCCACCTTATACATGAACATATATGTGTTGTTAATAAGCATATCGTCTATGGACAGCTTCTTATATAACACAACCATGTCTCAGGTACAGAGAATAGGAACATTTATGATCCTTAATATCTGTTTTTTATTTGTAGGAATTCCTTTATCAATATTTAATAGAATAGACCCGACTTACCCCAAGGTTTACAAGTTTCCTTTAGACAAACTGACTGCAGATTTAGAACATAACTGTAATGTAAAGAAAAATCAATAATTTGTTTTTGCTACAAATATATAATTATAAAAATAATGAGAATTAAAAAACTATATATTAAAAGACTATAGCCATAATAATACATAGCCTGTTGAAATAATCATGAAGCGCATAATACACTGCACTTTAATACTAGTGCAGTGTATTATATGAGCGATCTTAAGATCGCTGTTAAAAGTCCCCTTTGTAAAAAAAAACGTAAAGGCTAGCTAGGAATTTTCATCCGGAATAACTATTGCCGGAGGTTCCAAGCGTACATTACCGTCATCATAGATGGCAATGTATTCTGCCCGGATCCTATGTAAATGAAGTTAAAAATAAACAATTTATAAAATAATTCACCCCACCCCAACCCCTACAAAAAAATAAATGTTTATATAAAAAAGAATAAAAAAAAAAAATAACCCATTTCTCCCCTCACATAAGCTATAATTAAAAATCGGCTGTCAACATAATGCTGACAGCGATAATACACTGCACTATAACACTATTGCAATGTATTATATGGGTGATCACAAGATCACTGGGGAAAGGCCTCTCATCGAATTTGTTAAAAAAAAAGACCAAAAATAAATAAATAAAGAAAAAAAAGTTAAAAAAAATATTCAAACAGAACACACTAAAAAAAAAATATTAAAAAAAGAAAAAAAAATTTAAAACCACAAATCCGAAATAAAACCCCTGACAATACTGTAACCATACATTGTCTTTTAGAATAATGACAAGAGGCCTAAGACACTAGTGCAGTGTATTATTACATAGCTATCGAAAGATTGCTGCTCAAAGTCCCTTGATGGGAATAGTTAAAGGAAATTTGTCACCAGTTTCACCTGCACTAACCTGTCGGTACCAACAGATAGTGCAGGTGACACTAATGACAAATGTCCTTGCCTTGTCCCGTTCCGTGGAGGGGATCTCCGGTAATCTTCTCTGTTAAGCTTCAGCTCTAGGCCCGGCTTGGGGCACGAGTGGAGCTTAGGAATGTCACTGCTGCTACGAGTCCAGCAGAGAGCAGAAGCGGCTAGGGGCATTGGCAGAGCTTAGTGACATCACCGCTGCTGCTCCCTGCTTGGTCCCGCTGCTAAAGAACAGCAGTGGTGATGTCCCTATGCTCCGCCCATGCACCAAGCTGGCCAGAGCTGAAGCTTAACAGAGAAGATCACCGGAGATTCCCGCCACTGAACGGGAAAAGGTAAGTACCGTTGTCACCAGTGTCACCTGCACTATCTGTCAGTACCGCCACTTTTGTGTAGGTGACACTGGTGACATATTTCCATTAAAAACAATAAAAGAAAAAGAAGGTTAATAAAATAATTAAAAAAGAAAAAAAACTTCTACAAAAATATCCCTAAAAAAACATATTTGGTATGAAATATAAAATTAAGAAAATAGAAAAAATATATAAAAATTTCCCCAAAAACTATATAACCCCATACAAATCCCTCACAATGCCATAACCATGCACTGCCTGTCAGAATAATGCTAAGAGGAATAATACACTGCACCACAATAGTAGTGCAGTGTTTTATAGAAATAATCAGATCTTTGGTGAAAGGTTGCCCTCTAATGGGAATATGGGTGAAAAAAACAACCCATAAAATAAAAGTGTAATAACATGATTTATTAACCCCCCCCCCCTCCCCCACCAACAAAAAAAGAAAAAGAAAACAGTAGAAAGGCAGAAATGCTTTTGAAAAAAGAAATACACAATAATAATTTATAAAATGTTCTGCCCCCTCCCCCAAAGAAAACATATATTACCCTTAAAATGTATGAATAAATAAATGAAAATTAAGACATAACCCAAACATTACAAAAACAAACCCTCCAAAAACCTGTCAATAGTCTGCGTCAACATCATCCTGGGATGATGGGAGGAGTAGTACACTGCACTACTATAGAAATAAAAATCCCTATCATCTAAATCCCAATGTGTTCCATTTTTTTTTGTTCCTTTTTCTCATGCGGTTTCATAATCCCTGAGATAAGTAGTTCTGGCCCTAGAGTGTTATATATATTAGCGTCTGTAGCATGTATCAGAAACATGTTATCATACCTGTGTCTTTTTACAGGTGACTGATGTTCGGTGAGAAGGTGAAAGTGACCTATACCCCCGTCAACTGCAAGAAAGGAACCACAGGACAGGTAATTAATATTTATATTAATTACTGATAACAATCAGGCTAGATGTAATATCTAGACCTGCAGAGATGTCATAGTCTCCACCTTATACATGAACATATATGTGTTGTTAATAAGCATATCGTCTATGGACAGCTTCTTATATAACACAACCATGTCTCAGGTACAGAGAATAGGAACATTTATGATCCTTAATATCTGTTTTTTATTTGTAGGAATTCCTTTATCAATATTTAATAGAATAGACCCAACTTACCCCAAGGTTTACAAGTTTCCTTTGGACAAACTGACTGCAGATTTAGAACATAACTGTAATGTAAAGAAAAATCTATAATTTGTTTTTGCTACAAATATATAATAATAAAAATAATGAGAATTAAAAAACTATATATTAAAAGACTAGAGCCATAATAATACATAGCCTGTTGAAATAATCATGAAGCGCATAATACACTGCACTTTAATACTAGTGCAGTGTATTATATGAGCGATCTTAAGATCGCTGTTAAAAGTCCCCTTTGTAAAAAAAAAACGTTAAGGCTAGCTAGGAATTTTCATCCGGAATAACTATTGCCGGAGGTTCCAAGCGTACATTACCGTCATCATAGATGGCAATGTATTCTGCCCGGATCCTATGTAAATGAAGTTAAAAATAAACAATTTATAAAATAATTAACCCCACCCAAACCCCTACAAAAAAAATAAATGTTTATATAAAAAAGAATAAAAAAAAAATAACCCATTTCTCCCCTCACATAAGCTATATTTAAAAATCGTCTGTCAACATAATGCTGACAGCGATAATACACTGCACTATAACACTATTGCAATGTATTATATGGGTGATCACAAGATCACTGGGGAAAGGCCTCTCATCGAATTTGTTAAAAAAAAGACCAAAAAATAAAAAATAAAGAAAAAAAAGTTAAAAAAAATATTCAAACAGAACACCCTAAAAAAAAACATATTAAAAAAAGAAAAAAAAATTTAAAACCAAAAACCCGAAATAAAACCCCTGACAATACTGTTACCATACATTGTCTTTTAGAATAAAGACAAGAGGCGTAAGACACTAGTGCAGTGTATTATTACATAGCTATCGAAAGATTGCTGCTCAAAGTCCCTTGATGGGAATTGTTAAAGGAAATTTGTCACCAGTTTCACCTGCACTAACCTGTCGGTACCAACAGATAGTGCAGGTGACACTAATGACAAAGGTCCTTGCCTTGTCCCGTTCCGTGGAGGGGATCTCCGGTAATCTTCTCTGTTAAGCTTCAGCTCTAGGCCCGGCTTGGGGCACGAGTGGAGCTTAGGAATGTCATTGCTGCTACGAGTCCAGCAGAGAGCAGCAGCGGCTAGGGGCATTGGCAGAGCTTAGTGACATCACCGCTGCTGCTCCCTGCTTGGTCCCGCTGCTAAAGAACAGCAGTGGTGATGTCCCTATGCTCCGCCCATGCACCAAGCTGGCCAGAGCTGAAGCTTAACAGAGAAGATCACCGGAGATTCCCGCCACTGAACGGGAAAAGGTAAGTACCGTTGTCACCAGTGTCACCTGCACTATCTGTCAGTACCGCCACTTTTGTGTAGGTGACACTGGTGACATATTTCCATTAAAAACAATAAAAGAAAAAGAAGGTTAATAAAATAATTAAAAAAGAAAAAAAACTTCTACAAAAATATCCCTAAAAAAACATATTTGGTATGAAATATAAAGTTAAGAAAATAGAAAAAATATATAAAAATTCCCCCAAAAACTATATAACCCCATACAAATCCCTCACAATGCCATAACCATGCACTGCCTGTCAGAATAATGCTAAGAGGAATAATACACTGCACCACAATAGTAGTGCAGTGTTTTATAGAAATAATCAGATCTTTGGTGAAAGGTTGCCCTCTAATGGGAATATGGGTGAAAAAAACAACCTATAAAATAAAAGTGTAATAACATGATTTATTAACCCCCCCCCCCCTCCCCCACCAACAAAAAAAGAAAAAGAAAACAGTAGAAAGGCAGAAATGCTTTTGAAAAAAGAAATACACAATAATAATTTATAAAATGTTCTGCCCCCTCCCCCAAAGAAAACATATATTACCCTTAAAATGTATGAATAAATAAATGAAAATTAAGACATAACCCAAACATTACAAAAACAAACCCTCCAAAAACCTGTCAATAGTCTGCGTCAACATCATCCTGGGATGATGGGAGGAGTAGTACACTGCACTACTATAGAAATAAAAATCCCTATCATCTAAATCCCAATGTGTTCCTTTTTTTTTTTGTTCCTTTTTCTTATGCGGTTTCATAATCCCTGAGATAAGTAGTTCTGGCCCTAGAGTGTTATATATGTTACCGTCTGTAGCATGTATCAGGAACATGTTATCATACCTGTGTCTTTTTATAGGTGACTGATGTTCGGTGAGAAGGTGAAAGTGACCTATACCCCCGTCAACTGCAAGAAAGGAACCACAGGACAGGTAATTAATATTTATATTAATTACTGATAACAATCAGGCTAGATGTAATATCTAGACCTGCAGAGATGTCATAGTCTCCACCTTATACATGAACATATATGTGTTGTTAATAAGCATATCGTCTATGGACAGCTTCTTATATAACACAACCATGTCTCAGGTACAGAGAATAGGAACATTTATGATCCTTAATATCTGTTTTTTATTTGTAGGAATTCCTTTATCAATATTTAATAGAATAGACCCAACTTACCCCAAGGTTTACAAGTTTCCTTTAGACAAACTGACTGCAGATTTAGAACATAACTGTAATGTAAAGAAAAATCTATAATTTGTTTTTGCTACAAATATATAATTATAAAAATAATGAGAATTAAAAAACTATATATTAAAAGACTAGAGCCATAATAATACATAGCCTGTTGAAATAATCATGAAGCGCATAATACACTGCACTTTAATACTAGTGCAGTGTATTATATGAGCGATCTTAAGATCGCTGTTAAAAGTCCCCTTTGTAAAAAAAACGTAAAGGCTAGCTAGGAATTTTCATCCGGAATAACTATTGCCGGAGGTTCCAAGCGTACATTACCGTCATCATAGATGGCAATGTATTCTGCCCGGATCCTATGTAAATGAAGTTAAAAATAAACAATTTATAAAATAATACACCCCACCCAAACCCCTACAAAAAAATAAATGTTTATATAAAAAGGATTAAAAAAAAAATAACCCATTTCTCCCCTCACATAAGCTATAATAAAAAATCGGCTGTCAACATAATGCTGACAGCGATAATACACTGCACTATAACACTATTGCAATGTATTATATGGGTGATCACAAGATCACTGGGGAAAGGCCTCTCATTGAATTTGTTAAAAAAAAGACCAAAAAAAAAAAAATAAAGAAAAAAAAGTTAAAAAAAATATTCAAACAGAACACCCTAAAAAAAAATATTAAAAAAAGAAAAAAAAATTTAAAACCAAAAACCCAAAATAAAACCCCTGACAATACTGTAACCATACATTGTCTTTTAGAATAATGACAAGAGGCGTAAGACACTAGTGCAGTGTATTATTACATAGCTATCGAAAGATTGCTGCTCAAAGTCCCTTGATGGGAATAGTTAAAGGAAATTTGTCACCAGTTTCACCTGCACTAACCTGTCGGTACCAACAGATAGTGCAGGTGACACTAATGACAAAGGTCCTTGCCTTGTCCCGTTCCGTGGAGGGGATCTCCGGTAATCTTCTCTGTTAAGCTTCAGCTCTAGGCCCGGCTTGGGGCACGAGTGGAGCTTAGGAATGTCACTGCTGCTACGAGTCCAGCAGAGAGCAGCAGCGGCTTGGGGCATTGGCAGAGCTTAGTGACATCACCGCTGCTGCTCCCTGCTTGGTCCCGCTGCTAAAGAACAGCAGTGGTGATGTCCCTATGCTCCGCCCATGCACCAAGCTGGCCAGAGCTGAAGCTTAACAGAGAAGATCACCGGAGATTCCCGCCACTGAACGGGAAAAGGTAAGTACCGTTGTCACCAGTGTCACCTGCACTATCTGTCAGTACCGCCACTTTGTGTAGGTGACACTGGTGACATATTTCCATTAAAAACAATAAAAGAAAAAGAAGGTTAATAAAATAATTAAAAAAGAAAAAAAACTTCTACAAAAATATCCCTAAAAAAACATATTTGGTATGAAATATAAAATTAAGAAAATAGAAAAAATATATAAAAATTCCCCCAAAAACTATATAACCCCATACAAATCCCTCACAATGCCATAACCATGCACTGCCTGTCAGAATAATGCTGAGACAAATAATACACTGCACCACAATAGTAGTGCAGTGTTTTATAGAAATAATCAGATCTTTGGTGAAAGGTTGCCCTCTAATGGGAATATGGGTGAAAAAAACAACCCATAAAACAAAAGTGTAATAACATGATTTATTGACCCCCCCCTCCCCCACCAACAAAAAAAGAAAACAGTAGAAAGGCAGAAATGCTTTTGAAAAAAGAAATACACAATAATAATTTATAAAATTTTCTGCCCCCTCCCTCAAAGAAAACATATATTACCCTTAAAATGTATGAATAAATAAATTAAAATTAAGACATAACCCAAACATTACAAAAACAAACCCTCCAAAAACCTGTCAATAGTCTGCGTCAACATCATCCTGGGATGATGGGAGGAGTAGTACACTGCACTACTATAGAAATAAAAATCCCTATCATCTAAATCCCAATGTGTTCCATTTTTTTTTTTGTTCCTTTTTCTTATGCGGTTTCATAATCCCTGAGATAAGTAGTTCTGGCCCTAGAGTGTTATATATATTAGCGTCTGTAGCATGTATCAGGAACATGTTATCATACCTGTGTCTTTTTACAGGTGACTGATGTCCGGTGAGAAGGTGAAAGTGACCTATACCCCCGTCAACTGCAAGAAAGGAACCACAGGACAGGTAATTAATATTTATATTAATTACTGATAACAATCAGGCTAGATGTAATATCTAGACCTGCAGAGATGTCATAGTCTCCACCTTATACATGAACATATATGTGTTGTTAATAAGCATATCGTCTATGGACAGCTTCTTATATAACACAACCATGTCTCAGGTACAGAGAATAGGAACATTTATGATCCTTAATATCTGTTTTTTATTTGTAGGAATTCCTTTATCAATATTTAATAGAATAGACCCAACTTACCCCAAGGTTTACAAGTTTCCTTTAGACAAACTGACTGCAGATTTAGAACATAACTGTAATGTAAAGAAAAATCAATAATTTGTTTTTGCTACAAATATATAATTATAAAAATAATGAGAATTAAAAAACTATATATTAAAAGACTATAGCCATAATAATACATAGCCTGTTGAAATAATCATGAAGCGCATAATACACTGCACTTTAATACTAGTGCAGTGTATTATATGAGCGATCTTAAGATCGCTGTTAAAAGTCCCCTTTGTAAAAAAAACGTAAAGGCTAGCTAGGAATTTTCATCCGGAATAACTATTGCCGGAGGTTCCAAGCGTACATTACCGTCATCATAGATGGCAATGTATTCTGCCCGGATCCTATGTAAATGAAGTTAAAAATAAACAATTTATAAAATAATTCACCCCATCCCAACCCCTACAAAAAAATAAATGTTTATATAAAAAAGAATAAAAAAAAAATAACCCATTTCTCCCCTCACATAAGCTATAATTAAAAATCGGCTGTCAACATAATGCTGACAGCGATAATACACTGCACTATAACACTATTGCAATGTATTATATGGGTGATCAAAAGATCACTGGGGAAAGGCCTCTCATCGTATTTGTTAAAAAAAAGACCAAAAAATAAAAAATAAAGAAAAAAAAGTAAAAAAAAATATTTAAACAGAACACCCTAAAAAAAACATATTAAAAAAAGAAAAATAATTTTAAAAACGAAAACCCGAAATAAAACCCCTGACAATACTGTAACCATACATTGTCTTTTAGAATAATGACAAGAGGCCTAAGACACTAGTGCAGTGTATTATTACATAGCTATCGAAAGATTGCTGCTCAAAGTCCCTTGATGGGAATAGTTAAAGGAAATTTGTCACCAGTGTCACCTGCACTAACCTGTCGGTACCAACAGAATAGTGCAGGTGACACTAATGACAACGGTCCTTGCCTTGTCCCGTTCCGTGGAGGGGATCTCCGGTAATCTTCTCTGTTAAGCTTCAGCTCTAGGCCCGGCTTGGGGCACGAGTGGAGCTTAGGAATGTCACTGCTGCTACGAGTCCAGCAGAGAGCAGAAGCGGCTAGGGGCATTGGCAGAGCTTAGTGACATCACCGCTGCTGCTCCCTGCTTGGTCCCGCTGCTAAAGAACAGCAGTGGTGATGTCCCTATGCTCCGCCCATGCACCAAGCTGGCCAGAGCTGAAGCTTAACAGAGAAGATCACCGGAGATTCCCGCCACTGAACGGGAAAAGGTAAGTACCGTTGTCACCAGTGTCACCTGCACTATCTGTCAGTACCGCCACTTTTGTGTAGGTGACACTGGTGACATATTTCCATTAAAAACAATAAAAGAAAAAGAAGGTTAATAAAATAATTAAAAAAGAAAAAAAACTTCTACAAAAATATCCCTAAAAAAACATATTTGGTATGAAATATAAAATTAAGAAAGTAGAAAAAATATATAAAAATTCCCCCAAAAACTATATAACCCCATACAAATCCCTCACAATGCCATAACCATGCACTGCCTGTCAGAATAATGCTAAGAGGAATAATACACTGCACCACAATAGTAGTGCAGTGTTTTATAGAAATAATCAGATCTTTGGTGAAAGGTTGCCCTCTAATGGGAATATGGGTGAAAAAAACAACCCATAAAATAAAAGTGTAATAATATGATTTATTAACCCCCCCCCTCCCCCACCAACAAAAAAAGAAAAAGAAAACAGTAGAAAGGCAGAAATGCTTTTGAAAAAAGAAATACACAATAATAATTTATAAAATGTTCTGCCCCCTCCCCCAAAGAAAACATATATTACCCTTAAAATGTATGAATAAATAAATGAAAATTAAGACATAACCCAAACATTACAAAAACAAACCCTCCAAAAACCTGTCAATAGTCTGCGTCAACATCATCCTGGGATGATGGGAGGAGTAGTACACTGCACTACTATAGAAATAAAAATCCCTATCATCTAAATCCCAATGTGTTCCATTTTTTTTTGTTCCTTTTTCTTATGTGGTTTCATAATCCCTGAGATAAGTAGTTCTGGCCCTAGAGTGTTATATATATTAGCGTCTGTAGCATGTATCAGGAACATGTTATCATACCTGTGTCTTTTTACAGGTGACTGATGTTCGGTGAGAAGGTGAAAGTGACCTATACCCCCGTCAACTGCAAGAAAGGAACCACAGGACAGGTAATTAATATTTATATTAATTACTGATAACAATCAGGCTAGATGAAATATCTAGACCTGCACAGATGTCATAGTCTCCACCTTATACATGAACATATATGTGTTGTTAATAAGCATATCGTCTATGGACAGCTTCTTATATAACACAACCATGTCTCAGGTACAGAGAATAGGAACATTTATGATCCTTAATATCTGTTTTTTATTTGTAGGAATTCCTTTATCAATATTTAATAGAATAGACCCAACTTACCCCAAGGTTTACAAGTTTCCTTTAGACAAACTGACTGCAGATTTAGAACATAACTGTAATGTAAAGAAAAATCTATAATTTGTTTTTGCTACAAATATATAATTATAAAAATAATGAGAATTAAAAAACTATATATTAAAGACTAGAGCCATAATAATACATAGCCTGTTGAAATAATCATGAAGCGCATAATACACTGCACTTTAATACTAGTGCAGTGTATTATATGAGCGATCTTAAGATCGCTGTTAAAAGTCCCCTTTGTAAAAAAAACGTAAAGGCTAGCTAGGAATTTTCATCCGGAATAACTATTGCCGGAGGTTCCAAGCGTACATTACCGTCATCATAGATGGCAATGTATTCTGCCCGGATCCTATGTAAATGAAGTTAAAAATAAACAATTTATAAAATAATACACCCCACCCAAACCCCTACAAAAAAATAAATGTTTATATAAAAAAGAATAAAAAAAAAAAATAACCCATTTCTCCCCTCACATAAGCTATAATTAAAAATCGGCTGTCAACATAATGCTGACAGCGATAATACACTGCACTATAACACTATTGCAATGTATTATATGGGTGATCACAAGATCACTGGGGAAAGGCCTCTCATTGAATTTGTTAAAAAAAAGACCAAAAATAAATAAATAAAGAAAAAAAAGTTAAAAAAATATTCAAACAGAACACCCTAAAAAAAAATATTAAAAAAAGAAAAAAAAATTTAAAACCAAAAACCCAAAATAAAACCCCTGACAATACTGTAACCATACATTGTCTTTTAGAATAATGACAAGAGGCGTAAGACACTAGTGCAGTGTATTATTACATAGCTATCGAAAGATTGCTGCTCAAAGTCCCTTGATGGGAATAGTTAAAGGAAATTTGTCACCAGTTTCACCTGCACTAACCTGTCGGTACCAACAGATAGTGCAGGTGACACTAATGACAAATGTCCTTGCCTTGTCCCGTTCCGTGGAGGGGATCTCCGGTAATTTTCTCTGTTAAGCTTCAGCTCTAGGCCCGGCTTGGGGCACGAGTGGAGCTTAGGAATGTCACTGCTGCTACGAGTCCAGCAGAGAGCAGAAGCGGCTAGGGGCATTGGCAGAGCTTAGTGACATCACCGCTGCTGCTCCCTGCTTGGTCCCGCTGCTAAAGAACAGCAGTGGTGATGTCCCTATGCTCCGCCCATGCACCAAGCTGGCCAGAGCTGAAGCTTAACAGAGAAGATCACCGGAGATTCCCGCCACTGAACGGGAAAAGGTAAGTACCGTTGTCACCAGTGTCACCTGCACTATCTGTCAGTACCGCCACTTTTGTGTAGGTGACACTGGTGACATATTTCCATTAAAAACAATAAAAGAAAAAGAAGGTTAATAAAATAATTAAAAAAGAAAAAAAACGTCTACAAAAATATCCCTAAAAAAACATATTTGATATGAAATATAAAATTAAGAAAATAGAAAAAATATAAAAATTCCCCCAAAAACTATGTAACCCCATACAAATCCCTCACAATGCCATAACCATGCACTGCCTGTCAGAATAATGCTAAGAGGAATAATACACTGCACCACAATAGTAGTGCAGTGTTTTATAGAAATAATCAGATCTTTGGTGAAAGGTTGCCCTCTAATGGGAATATGGGTGAAAAAAACAACCCATAAAATAAAAGTGTAATAACATGATTTATTAACCCCCCCCCCTCCCCCACCAACAAAAAAAGAAAAAGAAAACAGTAGAAAGGCAGAAATGCTTTTGAAAAAAGAAATACACAATAATAATTTATAAAATTTTCTGCCCCCTCCCCCAAAGAAAACATATATTACCCTTAAAATGTATGAATAAATAAATGAAAATTAAGACATAACCCAAACATTACAAAAACAAACCCTCCAAAAACCTGTCAATAGTCTGCGTCAACATCATCCTGGGATGATGGGAGGAGTAGTACACTGCACTACTATAGAAATAAAAATCCCTATCATCTAAATCCCAATGTGTTCCATTTTTTTTTGTTCCTTTTTCTTATGCGGTTTCATAATCCCTGAGATAAGTAGTTCTGGCCCTAGAGTGTTATATATATTAGCGTCTGTAGCATGTATCAGAAACATGTTATCATACCTGTGTCTTTTTACAGGTGACTGATGTTCGGTGAGAAGGTGAAAGTGACCTATACCCCCGTCAACTGCAAGAAAGGAACCACAGGACAGGTAATTAATATTTATATTAATTACTGATAACAATCAGGCTAGATGTAATATCTAGACCTGCAGAGATGTCATAGTCTCCACCTTATACATGAACATATATGTGTTGTTAATAAGCATATCGTCTATGGACAGCTTCTTATATAACACAACCATGTCTCAGGTACAGAGAATAGGAACATTTATGATCCTTAATATCTGTTTTTTATTTGTAGGAATTCCTTTATCAATATTTAATAGAATAGACCCAACTTACCCCAAGGTTTACAAGTTTCCTTTGGACAAACTGACTGCAGATTTAGAACATAACTGTAATGTAAAGAAAAATCTATAATTTGTTTTTGCTACAAATATATAATTATAAAAATAATGAGAATTAAAAAACTATATATTAAAAGACTAGAGCCATAATAATACATAGCCTGTTGAAATAATCATGAAGCGCATAATACACTGCACTTTAATACTAGTGCAGTGTATTATATGAGCGATCTTAAGATCGCTGTTAAAAGTCCCCTTTGTAAAAAAAAACGTTAAGGCTAGCTAGGAATTTTCATCCGGAATAACTATTGCCGGAGGTTCCAAGCGTACATTACCGTCATCATAGATGGCAATGTATTCTGCCCGGATCCTATGTAAATGAAGTTAAAAATAAACAATTTATAAAATAATTCACCCCACCCAAACCCCTACAAAAAAATAAATGTTTATATAAAAAAGAATAAAAAAAAAATAACCCATTTCTCCCCTCACATAAGCTATAATTAAAAATCGTCTGTCAACATAATGCTGACAGCGATAATACACTGCACTATAACACTATTGCAATGTATTATATGGGTGATCACAAGATCACTGGGGAAAGGCCTCTCATCGAATTTGTTAAAAAAAAGACCAAAAAATAAAAAATTAAGAAAAAAAAGTAAAAAAAATATTCAAACAGAACACCCTAAAAAAAAAACATATTAAAAAAAGAAAAAAAAATTTTAAACCAAAAACCCGAAATAAAACCCCTGACAATACTGTAACCATACATTGTCTTTTAGAATAATGACAAGAGGCGTAAGACACTAGTGCAGTGTATTATTACATAGCTATCGAAAGATTGCTGCTCAAAGTCCCTTGATGGGAATAGTTAAAGGAAATTTGTCACCAGTTTCACCTGCACTAACCTGTCGGTACCAACAGATAGTGCAGGTGAAACTAATGACAAAGGTCCTTGCCTTGTCCCGTTCCGTGGAGGGGATCTCCGGTAATCTTCTCTGTTAAGCTTCAGCTCTAGGCCCGGCTTGGGGCACGAGTGGAGTTTAGGAATGTCACTGCTGCTACGAGTCCAGCAGAGAGCAGCAGCGGCTAGGGGCATTGGCAGAGCTTAGTGACATCACCGCTGCTGCTCCCTGCTTGGTCCCGCTGCTAAAGAACAGCAGTGGTGATGTCCCTATGCTCCGCCCATGCACCATGCTGGCCAGAGCTGAAGCTTAACAGAGAAGATCACCGGAGATTCCCGCCACTGAACGGGAAAAGGTAAGTACCGTTGTCACCAGTGTCACCTGCACTATCTGTCAGTACCGCCACTTTTGTGTAGGTGACACTGGTGACATATTTCCATTAAAAACAATAAAAGAAAAAGAAGGTTAATAAAATAATTAAAAAAGAAAAAAAACTTCTACAAAAATATCCCTAAAAAAACATATTTGGTATGAAATATAAAATTAAGAAAGTAGAAAAAATATATAAAAATTCCCCCAAAAACTATATAACCCCATACAAATCCCTCACAATGCCATAACCATGCACTGCCTGTCAGAATAATGCTAAGAGGAATAATACACTGCACCACAATAGTAGTGCAGTGTTTTATAGAAATAATCAGATCTTTGGTGAAAGGTTGCCCTCTAATGGGAATATGGGTGAAAAAAACAACCCATAAAATAAAAGTGTAATAACATGATTTATTAACCCCCCCCCCTCCCCCACCAAAAAAAAAAAGATAAAGAAAACAGTAGAAAGGCAGAAATGCTTTTGAAAAAAGAAATACACAATGATAATTTATAAAATTTTCTGCCCCCTCCCCCAAAGAAAACATATATTACCCTTAAAATGTATGAATAAATAAATGAAAATTAAGACATAACCCAAACATTACAAAAACAAACCCTCCAAAAACCTGTCAATAGTCTGCGTCAACATCATCCTGGGATGATGGGAAGAGTAGTACACTGCACTACTATAGAAATAAAAATCCCTATCATCTAAATCCCAATGTGTTCCATTTTTTTTTTTGTTCCTTTTTCTTATGCGGTTTCATAATCCCTGAGATAAGTAGTTCTGGCCCTAGAGTGTTATATATATTGGCGTCTGTAGCATGTATCAGGAACATGTTATCATACCTGTGTCTTTTTACAGGTGACTGATGTTCGGTGAGAAGGTGAAAGTGACCTATACCCCGTCAACTGCAAGAAAGGAACCACAGGACAGGTAATTAATATTTATATTAATTACTGATAACAATCAGGCTAGATGTAATATCTAGACCTGCAGAGATGTCATAGTCTCCACCTTATACATGAACATATATGTGTTGTTAATAAGCATATCGTCTATGGACAGCTTCTTATATAACACAACCATGTCTCAGGTACAGAGAATAGGAACATTTATGATCCTTAATATCTGTTTTTTATTTGTAGGAATTCCTTTATCAATATTTAATAGAATAGACCCAACTTTCCCCAAGGTTTACAAGTTTCCTTTGGACAAACTGACTGCAGATTTAGAACATAACTGTAATGTAAAGAAAAATCTATAATTTGTTTTTGCTACAAATATATAATTATAAAAATAATGAGAATTAAAAAACTATATATTAAAAGACTAGAGCCATAATAATACATAGCCTGTTGAAATAATCATGAAGCGCATAATACACTGCACTTTAATACTAGTGCAGTGTATTATATGAGCGATCTTAAGATCGCTGTTAAAAGTCCCCTTTGTAAAAAAAACGTAAAGGCTAGCTAGGAATTTTCATCCGGAATAACTATTGCCGGAGGTTCCAAGCGTACATTACCGTCATCATAGATGGCAATGTATTCTGCCCGGATCCTATGTAAATGAAGTTAAAAATAAACAATTTATAAAATAATACACCCCACCCAAACCCCTACAAAAAAATAAATGTTTATATAAAAAAGAATAAAAAAAAAATAACCCATTTCTCCCCTCACATAAGCTATAATTAAAAATCGTCTGTCAACATAATGCTGACAGCGATAATACACTGCACTATAACACTATTGCAATGTATTATATGGGTGATCACAAGATCACTGGGGAAAGGCCTCTCATCGAAATTGTTAAAAAAAAGACCAAAAAAAAAAAAATAAAGAAAAAAAAGTTAAAAAAAATATTCAAACAGAACACCCTAAAAAAAATATTAAAAAAAGAAAAAAAAATTTAAAACCAAAAACCCAAAATAAAACCCCTGACAATACTGTAACCATACATTGTCTTTTAGAATAATGACAAGAGGCGTAAGACACTAGTGCAGTGTATTATTACATAGCTATCGAAAGATTGCTGCTCAAAGTCCCTTGATGGGAATAGTTAAAGGAAATTTGTCACCAGTTTCACCTGCACTAACCTGTCGGTACCAACAGATAGTGCAGGTGACACTAATGACAAATGTCCTTGCCTTGTCTCGTTCCGTGGAGGGGATCTCCGGTAATCTTCTCTGTTAAGCTTCAGCTCTAGGCCCGGCTTGGGGCACGAGTGGAGCTTAGGAATGTCACTGCTGCTACGAGTCCAGCAGAGAGCAGAAGCGGCTAGGGGCATTGGCAGAGCTTAGTGACATCACCGCTGCTGCTCCCTGCTTGGTCCCGCTGCTAAAGAACAGCAGTGGTGATGTCCCTATGCTCCGCCCATGCACCAAGCTGGCCAGAGCTGAAGCTTAACAGAGAAGATCACCGGAGATTCCCGCCACTGAACGGGAAAAGGTAAGTACCGTTGTCACCAGTGTCACCTGCACTATCTGTCAGTACCGCCACTTTTGTGTAGGTGACACTGGTGACATATTTCCATTAAAAACAATAAAAGAAAAAGAAGGTTAATAAAATAATTAAAAAAGAAAAAAAACTTCTACAAAAATATCCCTAAAAAAACATATTTGGTATGAAATATAAAATTAAGAAAGTAGAAAAAATATATAAAAATTCCCCCAAAAACTATATAACCCCATACAAATCCCTCACAATGCCATAACCATGCACTGCCTGTCAGAATAATGCTAAGAGGAATAATACACTGCACCACAATAGTAGTGCAGTGTTTTATAGAAATAATCAGATCTTTGGTGAAAGGTTGCCCTCTAATGGGAATATGGGTGAAAAAAACAACCCATAAAATAAAAGTGTAATAACATGATTTATTAACCCCCCCCTCCCCCACCAACAAAAAAAGATAAAGAAAACAGTAGAAAGGCAGAAATGCTTTTGAAAAAAGAAATACACAATAATAATTTATAAAATTTTCTGCCCCCTCCCCCAAAGAAAACATATATTACCCTTAAAATGTATGAATAAATAAATGAAAATTAAGACATAACCCAAACATTACAAAAAAAAACCCTCCAAAAACCTGTCAATAGTCTGCGTCAACATCATCCTGGGATGATGGGAGGAGTAGTACACTGCACTACTATAGAAATAAAAATCCCTATCACCTAAATCCCAATGTGTTCCATTTTTTTTTTTGTTCCTTTTTCTTATGCGGTTTCATAATCCCTGAGATAAGTAGTTCTGGCCCTAGAGTGTTATATATATTAGCGTCTGTAGCATGTATCAGGAACATGTTATCATACCTGTGTCTTTTTACAGGTGACTGATGTTCGGTGAGAAGGTGAAAGTGACCTATACCCCCGTCAACTGCAAGAAAGGAACCACAGGACAGGTAATTAATATTTATATTAATTACTGATAACAATCAGGCTAGATGTAATATCTAGACCTGCAGAGATGTCATAGTCTCCACCTTATACATGAACATATATGTGTTGTTAATAAGCATATCGTCTATGGACAGCTTCTTATATAACACAACCATGTCTCAGGTACAGAGAATAGGAACATTTATGATCCTTAATATCTGTTTTTTATTTGTAGGAATTCCTTTATCAATATTTAATAGAATAGACCCAACTTACCCAAAGGTTTACAAGTTTCCTTTAGACAAACTGACTGCAGATTTAGAACATAACTGTAATGTAAAGAAAAATCAATAATTTGTTTTTGCTACAAATATATAATTATAAAAATAATGAGAATTAAAAAAACTATATATTAAAAGACTAGAGCCATAATAATACATAACCTGTTGAAATAACCATGAAGCGCATAATACACTGCACTTTAATACTAGTGCAGTGTATTATATGAGCGATCTTAAGATCGCTGTTAAAAGTCCCCTTTGTAAAAAAAAACGTAAAGGCTAGCTAGGAATTTTCATCCGGAATAACTATTGCCGGAGGTTCCAAGCGTACATTACCTTCATCATAGATGCCAATGTATTCTGCTCGGATCCTATGTAAATGAAGTTAAAAATAAACAATTTATAAAATAATTCACCCCACCCAAACCCCTACAAAAAAATAAATGTTTATATAAAAAAGAATAAAAAAAAAATAACCCATTTCTCCCCTCACATAAGCTATAATTAAAAATCGTCTGTCAACATAATGCTGACAGCGATAATACACTGCACTATAACACTATTGCAATGTATTATATGGGTGATCACAAGATCACTGGGGAAAGGCCTCTCATCGAATTTGTTAAAAAAAAGACCAAAAAATAAAAAATAAAGAAAAAAAAGTTAAAAAAAATATTCAAACAGAACACCCTAAAAAAAAAACATATTAAAAAAAGAAAAAAAAATTTAAAACCAAAAACCCGAAATAAAACCCCTGACAATACTGTAACCATACATTGTCTTTTAGAATAATGACAAGAGGCGTAAGACACTAGTGCAGTGTATTATTACATAGCTATCGAAAGATTGCTGCTCAAAGTCCCTTGATGGGAATTGTTAAAGGAAATTTGTCACCAGTTTCACCTGCACTAACCTGTCGGTACCAACAGATAGTGCAGGTGACACTAATGACAAAGGTCCTTGCCTTGTCCCGTTCCGTGGAGGGGATCTCCGGTAATCTTCTCTGTTAAGCTTCAGCTCTAGGCCCGGCTTGGGGCACGAGTGGAGCTTAGGAATGTCACTGCTGCTACGAGTCCAGCAGAGAGCAGCAGCGGCTAGGGGCATTGGCAGAGCTTAGTGACATCACCGCTGCTGCTCCCTGCTTGGTCCCGCTGCTAAAGAACAGCAGTGGTGATGTCCCTATGCTCCGCCCATGCACCAAGCTGGCCAGAGCTGAAGCTTAACAGAGAAGATCACCGGAGATTCCCGCCACTGAACGGGAAAAGGTAAGTACCGTTGTCACCAGTGTCACCTGCACTATCTGTCAGTACCGCCACTTTTGTGTAGGTGACACTGGTGACATATTTCCATTAAAAACAATAAAAGAAAAAGAAGGTTAATAAAATAATTAAAAAAGAAAAAAAAACTTCTACTAAAATATCCCTAAAAAAACATATTTGGTATGAAATATAAAATTAAGAAAGTAGAAAAAATATATAAAAATTCCCCCAAAAACTATATAACCCCATACAAATCCCTCACAATGCCATAACCATGCACTGCCTGTCAGAATAATGCTAAGAGGAATAATACACTGCACCACAATAGTAGTGCAGTGTTTTATAGAAATAATCAGATCTTTGGTGAAAGGTTGCCCTCTAATGGGAATATGGGTGAAAAAAACAACCCATAAAATAAAAGTGTAATAACATGATTTATTAACCCCCCCCCTCCCCCACCAACAAAAAAAAGAAAAAGAAAACAGTAGAAAGGCAGAAATGCTTTTGAAAAAAGAAATACACAATAATAATTTATAAAATGTTCTGCCCCCTCCCCCAAAGAAAACATATATTACCCTTAAATGTATGAATAAATAAATGAAAATTAAGACATAACCCAAACATTACAAAAACAAACCCTCCAAAAACCTGTCAATAGTCTGCGTCAACATCATCCTGGGATGATGGGAGGAGTAGTACACTGCACTACTATAGAAAAAAAAATCCCTATCATCTAAATCCCAATGTGTTCCATTTTTTTTTGTTCCTTTTTCTTATGCAGTTTCATAATCCCTGAGATAAGTAGTTCTGGCCCTAGAGTGTTATATATATTAGCGTCTGTAGCATGTATCAGGAACATGTTATCATACCTGTGTCTTTTTACAGGTGACTGATGTTCGGTGAGAAGGTGAAAGTGACCTATACCCCCGTCAACTGCAAGAAAGGAACCACAGGACAGGTAATTAATATTTATATTAATTACTGATAACAATCAGGCTAGATGTAATATCTAGACCTGCAGAGATGTCATAGTCTCCACCTTATACATGAACATATATGTGTTGTTAATAAGCATATCGTCTATGGACAGCTTCTTATATAACACAACCATGTCTCAGGTACAGAGAATAGGAACATTTATGATCCTTAATATCTGTTTTTTATTTGTAGGAATTCCTTTATCAATATTTAATAGAATAGACCCAACTTACCCCAAGGTTTACAAGTTTCCTTTAGACAAACTGACTGCAGATTTAGAACATAACTGTAATGTAAAGAAAAATCTATAATTTGTTTTTGCTACAAATATATAATTATAAAAATAATGAGAATTAAAAAACTATATATTAAAAGACTAGAGCCATAATAATACATAGCCTGTTGAAATAATCATGAAGCGCATAATACACTGCACTTTAATACTAGTGCAGTGTATTATATGAGCGATCTTAAGATCGCTGTTAAAAGTCCCCTTTGTAAAAAAAACGTAAAGGCTAGCTAGGAATTTTCATCCGGAATAACTATTGCCGGAGGTTCCAAGCGTACATTACCGTCATCATAGATGGCAATGTATTCTGCCCGGATCCTATGTAAATGAAGTTAAAAATAAACAATTTATAAAATAATACACCCCACCCAAACCCCTACAAAAAAATAAATGTTTATATAAAAAAGAATAAAAAAAAAAATAACCCATTTCTCCCCTCACATAAGCATATAATTAAAAATCGGCTGTCAACATAATGCTGACAGCGATAATACACTGCACTATAACACTATTGCAATGTATTATATGGGTGATCACAAGATCACTGGGGAAAGGCCTCTCATCGAATTTGTTAAAAAAAAGACCAAAAAAAAAAAAAATAAAGAAAAAAAAGTAAAAAAAAATATTCAAACAGAACACCCTAAAAAAAATATTAAAAAAAGAAAAAAAAATTTAAAACCAAAAACCCAAAATAAAACCCCTGACAATACTGTAACCATACATTGTCTTTTAGAATAATGACAAGAGGCGTAAGACACTAGTGCAGTGTATTATTACATAGCTATCGAAAGATTGCTGCTCAAAGTCCCTTGATGGGAATAGTTAAAGGAAATTTGTCACCAGTTTCACCTGCACTAACCTGTCGGTACCAACAGATAGTGCAGGTGACACTAATGACAAATGTCCTTGCCTTGTCTCGTTCCGTGGAGGGGATCTCCGGTAATCTTCTCTGTTAAGCTTCAGCTCTAGGCCCGGCTTGGGGCACGAGTGGAGCTTAGGAATGTCACTGCTGCTACGAGTCCAGCAGAGAGCAGAAGCGGCTAGGGGCATTGGCAGAGCTTAGTGACATCACCGCTGCTGCTCCCTGCTTGGTCCCGCTGCTAAAGAACAGCAGTGGTGATGTCCCTATGCTCCGCCCATGCACCAAGCTGGCCAGAGCTGAAGCTTAACAGAGAAGATCACCGGAGATTCCCGCCACTGAACGGGAAAAGGTAAGTACCGTTGTCACCAGTGTCACCTGCACTATCTGTCAGTACCGCCACTTTTGTGTAGGTGACACTGGTGACATATTTCCATTCAAAACAATAAAAGAAAAAGAAGGTTAATAAAATAATTAAAAAAGAAAAAAAACGTCTACAAAAATATCCCTAAAAAAACATATTTGATATGAAATATAAAATTAAGAAAATAGAAAAAATATATAAAAATTCCCCCAAAAACTATGTAACCCCATACAAATCCCTCACAATGCCATAACCATGCACTGCCTGTCAGAATAATGCTAAGAGGAATAATACACTGCACCACAATAGTAGTGCAGTGTTTTATAGAAATAATCAGATCTTTGGTGAAAGGTTGCCCTCTAATGGGAATATGGGTGAAAAAAACAACCCATAAAATAAAAGTGTAATAACATGATTTATTAACCCCCCCCCCCTCCCCCACCAACAAAAAAAGAAAAAGAAAACAGTAGAAAGGCAGAAATGCTTTTGAAAAAAGAAATACACAATAATAATTTATAAAATTTTCTGCCCCCTCCCCCAAAGAAAACATATATTACCCTTAAAATGTATGAATAAATAAATGAAAATTAAGACAAACCCAAACATTACAAAAACAAACCCTCCAAAAACCTGTCAATAGTCTGCGTCAACATCATCCTGGGATGATGGGAGGAGTAGTACACTGCACTACTATAGAAATAAAAATCCCTATCATCTAAATCCCAATGTGTTCCATTTTTTTTTGTTCCTTTTTCTTATGCGGTTTCATAATCCCTGAGATAAGTAGTTCTGGCCCTAGAGTGTTATATATATTAGCGTCTGTAGCATGTATCAGGAACATGTTATCATACCTGTGTCTTTTTACAGGTGACTGATGTTCGGTGAGAAGGTGAAAGTGACCTATACCCCCGTCAACTGCAAGAAAGGAACCACAGGACAGGTAATTAATATTTATATTAATTACTGATAACAATCAGGCTAGATGTATTATCTAGACCTGCAGAGATGTCATAGTCTCCACCTTATACATGAACATATATGTGTTGTTAATAAGCATATCGTCTATGGACAGCTTCTTATATAACACAACCATGTCTCAGGTACAGAGAATAGGAACATTTATGATCCTTAATATCTGTTTTTTATTTGTAGGAATTCCTTTATCAATATTTAATAGAATAGACCCAACTTACCCCAAGGTTTACAAGTTTCCTTTAGACAAACTGACTGCAGATTTAGAACATAACTGTAATGTAAAGAAAAATCTATAATTTGTTTTTGCTACAAATATATAATTATAAAAATAATGAGAATTAAAAAACTATATATTAAAAGACTAGAGCCATAATAATACATAGCCTGTTGAAATAATCATGAAGCGCATAATACACTGCACTTTAATACTAGTGCAGTGTATTATATGAGCGATCTTAAGATCGCTGTTAAAAGTCCCCTTTGTAAAAAAAACGTAAAGGCTAGCTAGGAATTTTCATCCGGAATAACTATTGCCGGAGGTTCCAAGCGTACATTACCGTCATCATAGATGGCAATGTATTCTGCCCGGATCCTATGTAAATGAAGTTAAAAATAAACAATTTATAAAATAATTCACCCCACCCAAACCCCTACAAAAAAATAAATGTTTATATAAAAAAGAATTAAAAAAAAATAACCCATTTCTCCCCTCACATAAGCTATAATTAAAAATCGGCTGTCAACATAATGCTGACAGCGATAATACACTGCACTATAACACTATTGCAATGTATTATATGGGTGATCACAAGATCACTGGGGAAAGGCCTCTCATCGAATTTGTTAAAAAAAAGACCAAAAAATAAAAAATAAAGAAAAAAAAGTTAAAAAAAATATTCAAACAGAACACCCTAAAAAAAAACATATTAAAAAAAGAAAAAAAATGTAAAACCAAAAACCCGAAATAAAACCCCTGACAATACTGTAACCATACATTGTCTTTTAGAATAATGACAAGAGGCGTAAGACACTAGTGCAGTGTATTATTACATAGCTATCGAAAGATTGCTGCTCAAAGTCCCTTGATGGGAATTGTTAAAGGAAATTTGTCACCAGTTTCACCTGCACTAACCTGTCGGTACCAACAGATAGTGCAGGTGACACTAATGACAAAGGTCCTTGCCTTTTCCCGTTCCGTGGAGGGGATCTCCGGTAATCTTCTCTGTTAAGCTTCAGCTCTAGGCCCGGCTTGGGGCACGAGTGGAGCTTAGGAATGTCACTGCTGCTACGAGTCCAGCAGAGAGCAGCAGCGGCTAGGGGCATTGGCAGAGCTTAGTGACATCACCGCTGCTGCTCCCTGCTTGGTCCCGCTGCTAAAGAACAGCAGTGGTGATGTCCCTATGCTCCGCCCATGCACCAAGCTGGCCAGAGCTGAAGCTTAACAGAGAAGATCACCGGAGATTCCCGCCACTGAACGGGAAAAGGTAAGTACCGTTGTCACCAGTGTCACCTGCACTATCTGTCAGTACCGCCACTTTTGTGTAGGTGACACTGGTGACATATTTCCATTAAAAACAATAAAAGAAAAAGAAGGTTAATAAAATAATTAAAAAAGAAAAAAAACTTCTACAAAAATATCCCTAAAAAAACATATTTGGTATGAAATATAAAATTAAGAAAGTAGAAAAAATATATAAAAATTCCCCCAAAAACTATATAACCCCATACAAATCCCTCACAATGCCATAACCATGCACTGCCTGTCAGAGTAATGCTAAGAGGAATAATACACTGCACCACAATAGTAGTGCAGTGTTTTATAGAAATAATCAGATCTTTGGTGAAAGGTTGCCCTCTAATGGGAATGTGGGTGAAAACAACAACCCATAAAATAAAAGTGTAATAACATGATTTATTAACCCCCCCCCTCCCCCACCAACAAAAAAAGAAAAAGAAAACAGTAGAAAGGCAGAAATGCTTTTGAAAAAAGAAATACACAATAATAATTTATAAAATGTTCTGCCCCCTCCCCCAAAGAAAACATATATTACCCTTAAAATGTATGAATAAATAAATGAAAATTAAGACATAACCCAAACATTACAAAAACAAACCCTCCAAAAACCTGTCAATAGTCTGCGTCAACATCATCCTGGGATGATGGGAGGAGTAGTACACTGCACTACTATAGAAATAAAAATCCCTATCATCTAAATCCCAATGTGTTCCATTTTTTTTTGTTCCTTTTTCTTATGCGGTTTCATAATCCCTGAGATAAGTAGTTCTGGCCCTAGAGTGTTATATATATTAGCGTCTGTAGCATGTATCAGGAACATGTTATCATACCTGTGTCTTTTTACAGGTGACTGATGTTCGGTGAGAAGGTGAAAGTGACCTATACCCCCGTCAACTGCAAGAAAGGAACCACAGGACAGGTAATTAATATTTATATTAATTACTGATAACAATCAGGCTAGATGTAATATCTAGACCTGCAGAGATGTCATAGTCTCCACCTTATACATGAACATATATGTGTTGTTAATAAGCATATCGTCTATGGACAGCTTCTTATATAACACAACCATGTCTCAGGTACAGAGAATAGGAACATTTATGATCCTTAATATCTGTTTTTTATTTGTAGGAATTCCTTTATCAATATTTAATAGAATAGACCCAACTTACCCCAAGGTTTACAAGTTTCCTTTAGACAAACTGACTGCAGATTTAGAACATAACTGTAATGTAAAGAAAAATCTATAATTTGTTTTTGCTACAAATATATAATTATAAAAATAATGAGAATTAAAAAACTATATATTAAAAGACTAGAGCCATAATAATACATAGCCTGTTGAAATAATCATGAAGCGCATAATACACTGCACTTTAATACTAGTGCAGTGTATTATATGAGCGATCTTAAGATCGCTGTTAAAAGTCCCCTTTGTAAAAAAAACGTAAAGGCTAGCTAGGAATTTTCATCCGGAATAACTATTGCCGGAGGTTCCAAGCGTACATTACCGTCATCATAGATGGCAATGTATTCTGCCCGGATCCTATGTAAATGAAGTTAAAAATAAACAATTTATAAAATAATACACCCCACCCAAACCCCTACAAAAAAATAAATGTTTATATAAAAAAGAATAAAAAAAAAAATAACCCATTTCTCCCCTCACATAAGCTATAATTAAAAATCGGCTGTCAACATAATGCTGACAGCGATAATACACTGCACTATAACACTATTGCAATGTATTATATGGGTGATCACAAGATCACTGGGGAAAGGCCTCTCATCGAATTTGTTAAAAAAAGACCAAAAAATAAATAAATAAAGAAAAAAAAGTTAAAAAAATATTCAAACAGAACACCCTAAAAAAAAATATTAAAAAAAGAAAAAAAAATTTAAAACCAAAAACCCAAAATAAAACCCCTGACAATACTGTAACCATACATTGTCTTTTAGAATAATGACAAGAGGCGTAAGACACTAGTGCAGTGTATTATTACATAGCTATCGAAAGATTGCTGCTCAAAGTCCCTTGATGGGAATAGTTAAAGGAAATTTGTCACCAGTTTCACCTGCACTAACCTGTCGGTACCAACAGATAGTGCAGGTGACACTAATGACAAATGTCCTTGCCTTGTCCCGTTCCGTGGAGGGGATCTCCGGTAATGTTCTCTGTTAAGCTTCAGCTCTAGGCCCGGCTTGGGGCACGAGTGGAGCTTAGGAATGTCACTGCTGCTACGAGTCCAGCAGAGAGCAGAAGCGGCTAGGGGCATTGGCAGAGCTTAGTGACATCACCGCTGCTGCTCCCTGCTTGGTCCCGCTGCTAAAGAACAGCAGTGGTGATGTCCCTATGCTCCGCCCATGCACCAAGCTGGCCAGAGCTGAAGCTTAACAGAGAAGATCACCAGAGATTCCCGCCACTGAACGGGAAAAGGTAAGTACCGTTGTCACCAGTGTCACCTGCACTATCTGTCAGTACCGCCACTTTTGTGTAGGTGACACTGGTGACATATTTCCATTCAAAACAATAAAAGAAAAAGAAGGTTAATAAAATAATTAAAAAAGAAAAAAAACGTCTACAAAAATATCCCTAAAAAAACATATTTGATATGAAATATAAAATTAAGAAAATAGAAAAAATATATAAAAATTCCCCCAAAAACTATGTAACCCCATACAAATCCCTCACAATGCCATAACCATGCACTGCCTGTCAGAATAATGCTAAGAGGAATAATACACTGCACCACAATAGTAGTGCAGTGTTTTATAGAAATAATCAGATCTTTGGTGAAAGGTTGCCCTCTAATGGGAATATGGGTGAAAAAACCAACCCATAAAATAAAAGTGTTATAATATGATTTATTAACCCCCCCCCCCCTCCCCCACCAACAAAAAAAGAAAAAGAAAACAGTAGAAAGGCAGAAATGCTTTTGAAAAAAGAAATACACAATAATAATTTATAAAATTTTCTGCCCCCTCCCCCAAAGAAAACATATATTACCCTTAAAATGTATGAATAAATAAATGAAAATGAAGACATAACCCAAACATTACAAAAACAAACCCTCCAAAAACCTGTCAATAGTCTGCGTCAACATCATCCTGGGATGATGGGAGGAGTAGTACACTGCACTACTATAGAAATAAAAATCCCTATCATCTAAATCCCAATGTGTTCCATTTTTCTTTGTTCCTTTTTCTTATGCGGTTTCATAATCCCTGAGATAAGTAGTTCTGGCCCTAGAGTGTTATATATATTAGCGTCTGTAGCATGTATCAGAAACATGTTATCATACCTGTGTCTTTTTACAGGTGACTGATGTTCGGTGAGAAGGTGAAAGTGACCTATACCCCCGTCAACTGCAAGAAAGGAACCACAGGACAGGTAATTAATATTTATATTAATTACTGATAACAATCAGGCTAGATGTAATATCTAGACCTGCAGAGATGTCATAGTCTCCACCTTATACATGAACATATATGTGTTGTTAATAAGCATATCGTCTATGGACAGCTTCTTATATAACACAACCATGTCTCAGGTACAGAGAATAGGAACATTTATGATCCTTAATATCTGTTTTTTATTTGTAGGAATTCCTTTATCAATATTTAATAGAATAGACCCAACTTTCCCCAAGGTTTACAAGTTTCCTTTGGACAAACTGACTGCAGATTTAGAACATAACTGTAATGTAAAGAAAAATCTATAATTTGTTTTTGCTACAAATATATAATTATAAAAATAATGAGAATTAAAAAACTATATATTAAAAGACTAGAGCCATAATAATACATAGCCTGTTGAAATAATCATGAAGCGCATAATACACTGCACTTTAATACTAGTGCAGTGTATTATATGAGCGATCTTAAGATCGCTGTTAAAAGTCCCCTTTGTAAAAAAAAACGTTAAGGCTAGCTAGGGATTTTCATCCGGAATAACTATTGCCGGAGGTTCCAAGCGTACATTACCGTCATCATAGATGGCAATGTATTCTGCCCGGATCCTATGTAAATGAAGTTAAAAATAAACAATTTATAAAATAATTCACCCCACCCAAACCCCTACAAAAAAATAAATGTTTATATAAAAAAGAATAAAAAAAAAAAACCCATTTCTCCCCTCACATAAGCTATAATTAAAAATCGTCTGTCAACATAATGCTGACAGCGATAATACACTGCACTATAACACTATTGCAATGTATTATATGGGTGATCACAAGATCACTGGGGAAAGGCCTCTCATCGAATTTGTTAAAAAAAAGACCAAAAAATAAAAAATAAAGAAAAAAAAGTTAAAAAAAATATTTAAACAGAACACCCTAAAAAAAAACATATTAAAAAAAGAAAAAAAACTTTAAAAACCAAAAACCCAAAATAAAACCCCTGACAATACTGTAACAATACATTGTCTTTTAGAATAATGACAAGAGGCGTAAGACACTAGTGCAGTGTATTATTACATAGCTATCGAAAGATTGCTGCTCAAACTCCCTTGATGGGAATAGTTAAAGGAAATTTGTCACCAGTGTCACCTGCACTAACCTGTCGGTACCAACAGATAGTGCAGGTGACACTAATGACAACGGTCCTTGCATTGTCCCGTTCCGTGGAGGGGATCTCCGGTAATAATCTCTGTTAAGCTTCAGCTCTAGGCCCGGCTTGGGGCACGAGTGGAGCTTAGGAATGTCACTGCTGCTACGAGTCCAGCAGAGAGCAGCAACGGCTAGGGGCATTGGCAGAGCTTAGTGACATCACCGCTGCTGCTCCCTGCTTGGTCCCGCTGCTAAAGAACAACAGTGGTGATGTCCCTATGCTCCGCCCATGCACCAAGCTGGCCAGAGCTGAAGCTTAACAGAGAAGATCACCGGAGATTCCCGCCACTGAACGGGAAAAGGTAAGTACCGTTGTAACCAGTGTCACCTGCACTATCTGTCAGTACCGCCACTTTTGTGTAGGTGACACTGGTGACATATTTCCATTAAAAACAATAAAAGAAAAAGAAGGTTAATAAAATAATTAAAAAAGAAAAAAAACTTCTACAAAAATATCCCTAAAAAAACATATTTGGTATGAAATATAAAATTAAGAAAATAGAAAAAATATATAAAAATTCCCCCAAAAACTATATAACCCCATACAAATCCCTCACAATGCCATAACCATGCACTGCCTGTCAGAATAATGCTGAGAGGAATAATACACTGCACCACAATAGTAGTGCAGTGTTTTATAGAAATAATCAGATCTTTGGTGAAAGGTTGCCCTCTAATGGGAATATGGGTGAAAAAAAACAACCCATAAAATAAAAGTGTAATAACATGATTTATTGACCCCCCCCCTCCCCCACCAACAAAAAAAGAAAAAGAAAACAGTAGAAAGGCAGAAATGCTTTTGAAAAAAGAAATACACAATAATAATTTATAAAATTTTCTGCCCCCTCCCCCAAAGAAAACATATATTACCCTTAAAATGTATGAATAAATAAATGAAAATTAAGACATAACCCAAACATTACAAAAACAAACCCTCCAAAAACCTGTCAATAGTCTGCGTCAACATCATCCTGGGATGATGGGAGGAGTAGTACACTGCACTACTATAGAAATAAAAATCCCTATCATCTAAATCCCAATGTGTTCCATTTTTTTTGTTCCTTTTTCTTATGCGGTTTCATAATCCCTGAGATAAGTAGTTCTGGCCCTAGAGTGTTATATATATATATATTAGCGTCTGTAGCATGTATCAGGAACATGTTGTCATACCTGTGTCTTTTTACAGGTGACTGATGTCCGGCGAGAAGGTGAAAGTGACCTATACCCCCGTCAACTGCAAGAAAGGAACCACAGGACAGGTAATTAATATTTATATTAATTACTGATAACAATCAGGCTAGATGTAATATCTAGACCTGCAGAGATGTCATAGTCTCCACCTTATACATGAACATATATGTGTTGTTAATAAGCATATCGTCTATGGACAGCTTCTTATATAACACAACCATGTCTCAGGTACAGAGAATAGGAACATTTATGATCCTTAATATCTGTTTTTTATTTGTAGGAATTCCTCTATCAATATTTAATAGAATAGACCCGACTTACCCCAAGGTTTACAAGTTTCCTTTAGACAAACTGACTGCAGATTTAGAACATAACTGTAATGTAAAGAAAAATCAATAATTTGTTTTTGCTACAAATATATAATTATAAAAATAATGAGAATTAAAAACTATATATTAAAAGACTATAGCCATAATAATACATAGCCTGTTGAAATAATCATGAAGCGCATAATACACTGCACTTTAATACTAGTGCAGTGTATTATATGAGCGATCTTAAGATCGCTGTTAAAAGTCCCCTTTGTAAAAAAACGTAAAGGCTAGCTAGGAATTTTCAGTAGGAATAACTATTGCCGGAGGTTCCAAGCGTACATTACCGTCATCATAGATGGCAATGTATTCTGCCCGGATCCTATCTAAATGAAGTTAAAAATAAACAATTTATAAAATAATTCACCCCAACCCCTACAAAAAAATAAATGTTTATATAAAAAAGAATTTAAAAAAAACCCATTTCTCCCGTCACATAAGCTATAATTAAAAATAGGCTGTCAACATAATGCTAACATCGATAATACACTGCACTATAATACCATTGCAAAGTATTATATGGGTGATAAAAAGATCACTGGGGAAAGCCCTCTCAAGGTATTTGTTAAAAAAAGACCAAAAAATAAAAAATAAAAAAAAACAAGTTAAAAAAATATTGAAACAGAACACCCTAAAAAAATATTAAAAAAAGAAAAAATATTTAAAAACCAAAAACCCGAAATAACACTCCTGACAATACTGTAACCATACATTGTCTTTTAGAATAATGACAAGAGGCATAAGACACTAGTGCAGTGTATTATTACATAGCTATCGAAAGATTGCTGCTCAAAGTCCCTTGATTGGAATAGTTAAAGGAAATTTGTCACCAGTGTCACCTGCACTAGCCTGTCGGTACCAACAGATAGTGCAGGTGACACTAATGACAACGGTCCTTACCTTCTCCCGTTCCGTGGAGGGGTTCTCCGGTAATCTTCTCTGTTAAGCTTCAGCTCCAGGCCCGGCTTGGGGAATGGGTGGAGCTTAGGAATGTCACCGCTGCTATGAGTCCAGCAGAGAGCAGCAGCGGCTTGGGGCATTGGCAGAGCTTAGTGACATCACCGCTGCTGCTCCCTGCTTGGTCCCGCTGCTAAAGAACAACAGTGGTGATGTCCCTATGCTACGCCCATGCACCAAGCTGGCCAGAGCTGAAGCTTAACAGAGAAGATCACCGGAGATTCCCGCCACTGAACGGGAAAAGGTAAGTACCGTTGTCATCAGTGTCACCTGCACTATCTGTCAGTACCGCCACTTTTGTGTAGGTGACACTGGGGACATATTTCCGTTAAAAACAATAAAAGAAAAAGAAGGTTAATAAAATAATTTAAAAAAAAAACACTTCTTCAAAAATATCCCTTACAAAACATATTTGGTATGAAATATAAAATTAAGAAAATAGAAAAAATATATAAAAATTCCCCCAAAAATTTTATAACCATGCACTGCCTGTCAGAATAATGCTGAGAGGAATAATACACTGCACCACAATAGTAGTGCAGTGTTTTATAGAAATAATCAGATCTTTGGTGAAAGGTTGCCCTCTAATGGGAATATGGGTGAAACCCCCCCACAAAAAATAAAAATGTAATAACATGGTTTATTGACCCCCCCCCCCCTCCAACAAAAAAAAGAAAAAGAGAACAATAGAAAGGCAGAAATGCCTTTGAAAAAAAAAACCACAATAATAATGTCAGGATTCGGCATGCTGGAGGTGGATCCTCTGTGTCAGAGAGGGATTGGCGTGGACCGTGCCGGCGGACCGGTCCTTTAAATCGCAGAGAGCCGGCGCGTGCGCGCCCTAGGGGGAGTGGGGCCGTGCGCGCCGGGACAGAACAGACGGGGAACGAGTCTGGTAAGCGGGCCGGGATGCATCGCGAATCGCATCCCAGCTAGGGACATTATCGCAGCGCTCCCGGTCAGCGGGTCTGACCGGGGCGCTGCGAACAGGAGAATGCTCCGGGAAGGAGTGGGGACCCGGAGCGCTCGGCGTAACAGTAACCCCCTTGGGTCTCCCCCTCTTTTTTGAACCTGAAAATTTGTGAATAAGGTCCTTGTCGAGAATGTTATCCTCGGGTTCCCATGACCTCTCCTCAGGATCGCAATTTTCCCAGTCCACAAGAATTTTTTTTTTTACCTCTGACCGTCTTAGACACGAGAATTTCTTTAACCGAGAAGACATCTGAGGACCCGGAGACAGGAGTAGGAGCAACAACCTTGGGAGAGAAGCGGTTAAGGATAAGCGGTTTAAGGAGAGAGACATGAAAAGCATTAGGAATACGGAGAGAAGGGGGAAGAAGGAGTTTGTAGGAGACAGGATTGATTTGGCACTTGATTTTAAAGGGTCCAAGATAACGTGGTCCCAGTTTATAACTGGGGACGCGGAAGCGGATATACTTGGCGGAAAGCCACACTTTGTCACCAGGAACATGTCGGCATGCTTCTTCATCCGGGATGAGGCCTGTATGAGGGATTTTTGAGTCTCTTTCCAGATGGTAGAGAAGTCCCGGGTAACCTCATCAACAGCGGGCAAACCAGAAGGCGTGGGAGTGGGGAGGGGGGGAAGAGGGTGACGGCCGTACACCACAAAGAACGGGGATTTAGCGGAGGACTCAGAGACTTTGAAATTGTACGAGAATTCGGCTCAGGGTAGAAGATCGGCCCAATCATCCTGGCGGGAGGAAACAAAATGTCGCAAATAGTCACCAAGAACCTGGTTAACTCTCTCCACTTGCCCATTGGATATGATAGGAAGACGAGAAATTTAATTTGATTTTAAGCTGATTACAGAGCGCCCTCCAGAATTTCGACACAAATTGAACGCCTCTATCCGAGATGATATGCGTGGGAAGCCCGTGAAGGCGAAAAATGTGCACAAAAAATTGTTTCGCCAACTGTGGGGCAGAAGGAAGACCTGGAAGTGGAATAAAATGTGCCATCTTGGAGAAACGATCAACGACCACCCAAATGACTGTGTTGCCATGGGATAAGGGCAGGTCTGTTATAAAGTCCATAGCAATCTGAGACCATGGTAGCTCGGGAACAGGCAGAGGATGAAGGAGGCCGGCAGGCTTCTGACGAAGAGTCTTGTCCCGGGCACAGACTGTACAAGCCCGAACAAAATCAGCAACATCTGCTTCCAGGGTAGGCCACCAATAAAATCGAGAGATGAGCTGGATGGACTTTTTGACGCCAGCATGACCGGCGAGGTGTGAGGAGTGTACCCACCTGAGGATCCTGAGGCGCTGGCGTGGAGGGACGAAGGTCTTTCCAGGAGGTGTTTGTCTGATGGAAGCTGGGGAAGAGGATATCAGACAGTCAGGAGGAACAATGTGTTGCGTCAGCCCTGATGTTCTTGTCAGCAGGGCGAAAATGAATCTCAAAGTTAAAACGGGCAAAAAACAACGATCACCTAGCCTGACGTGGATTCAGCCATTGGGCAGACTGAAGATAAGAGAAATTCTTGTGATCAGTGTATATGATAATTGGGTATTTGGACCCCTCCAGCAGGTGCCTCCATTCCTCGAGGGCTAGTTTTATGGCCAGCAGTTCTTGATCACCAATGGAGTAACTTTTCTTCGCCGGAAAAGTTCTAGAAAAGAAACCACAAGTAACGTTATGTCCAGAAGAGTTTTTTTGTAGGAGTACAGCTCCGGCTCCCACCGAGGAGGCGTCTACCTCCAGTGAGAAGGGTTTAGATGGATCAGGTCTGGAGAGTACGGGAGCAGAAGAAAAGGCAGTTTTGAGACGGTTGAACGCCTCGTTCGCTTGAGGAGGCCAGGACTTAGGTGTCACGATTCGGCTAGCTGGATGTGGATCCTCTGTGTCAGCGAGGGATTGGCGTGGACCGTGTCGGTGGACCGGTTCTAAGATGCTACTGGTATTCACCAGAGCCCGCCGCAAAGCGGGATGGTCTTGCTGCGGCGGTAGCAACCAGGTCGTATCCACCGGCAACGGCTCAACCTCGCTGACTGCTGAGAAGGCGTGGGACAGAAGGACTAGGCAGAGGCAAGGTCAGACGTAGCAGAAGGTCGGGGCAGGCGGCAAGGTTCGTAGTCAATGTGGATAGCAGAAGATCTGGAAACACAAGCTTTGGACAACACTAAACGCTTTCACTGGCACAAGGCAACAAGATCCGGCAAGGGAGTGCAGGGGAAGTGAGGTATTATAGCCCGGGAGCAGGTGTAAGCTAATTAGGCTGATTGGGCCAGGCACCAATCATTGGTGCACTGGCCCTTTAAATCTTAGAGAGCTGGCGCGCGATGCGCCCTAGAGAGCGGAGCCGCGCGCGCCAGCACATGACAGCCGGGGACCGGGACGGGTAAGTGACTTGGGATGCGATTCGCGAGCGGGCGCATCCCGCTATGCGAATCGCATCCCCGCCGGCAATGTCAGTGCAGCGCTCCCGGGCATCGGGTCTGACCGGGGCGCTGCAGAGAGAGAGACGCCGTGAGCGCTCCGGGGAGGAGCAGGGACCTGGAGCACTCGGCTTAACATTAGGGTTGGCGTTTTTCTTGGTTAGGGCCACAATTGGGGCCACAATGGTGGAAAAATGTGGAATAAATTGTCGGTAGTAATTGGCAAACCCCAAGAAACGTTGGATAGCTCGGAGTCCGGAGGGGCGTGGCCAATCTAACACGGCTGACAGTTTGTCTGGGTCCATTTGAAGTCCCTGGCCAGAGACTAAATATCCTAGGAAGGGAAGAGATTGGCTTTCAAAGAGACATTTCTCCATCTTGGCATATAATTGATTGTCACGGAGTCTCTGAAGAACCAGGCGGACATGACGGCGGTGTTCTTCGAGGTTAGAAGAGAAAATCAAGATGTCGTCCAAGTAGACCACAACACAGGTATATAATAAATCACGAATTTCATTTACAAAGTCCTGGAAGACAGCAGGGGCATTGCAGAGCCCAAAGGGCATAACCAGATATTCAAAGTGTCCATCTCTGGTGTTAAATGCGGTCTTCCACTCATCCCCTTCCCTGATGCGGATGAGATTATATGCACCTCTTAAATCCAATTTGGTGAAGATGTTAGCGCCACGTAGGCGGTCAAAGAGTTCTGAGATAAGAGGCAGGGGATAGCGTTTTTTTTTATAGTGATTTTATTAAGACCGCGGTAATCAATGCATGGTTGTAAGGAACCGTCTTTTTTGGAGACAAAGAAGAACCCTGCTCCGGACGGGGAGGAAGACTTGCGGATAAATCCCCTTTTTAAATTTTCTTGGATGTACTCCGTCATGGCTTGTGTTTCAAGAGCTGACAGAGGATAGATTCTGCGCCGGGGTGGAGTAGTACCAGGAAGGAGATCAATAGGACAGTCATAAGGTCTGTGAGGAGGCAAAGTCTCTGCTTGTTTTTTGCAAAAAACATCGGCATAGTCCAGATAGGCCTTGGGGAGACCTGGTATCGGAGGAGGCATAGGGTTTTGACTGGCAGGACTGGGAGCAGACGTAAGGCATTTTTCGTAGCAAGAAGTACCCCAGTTCTTGATTTCCCCGGTGGTCCAGTCAAGGGTAGGGGAATGGCGTTGAAGCCAAGGCAGTCAGAGAAGAATTTCAGAAGTGCAGTTAGAGAGGACCAGAAATTCAATTTTTTCGTGATGAGGTCCAATGCACATTAACAAGGGTTCTGTGCGGTAACGCACAGTACAGTCCAATCTTTCATCATTAACTGAGGCGATGTAGAGAGGTCTGGCGAGACTGGTCACTGGGATGTTGAACCTGTTAACGAAAGAGGCCAAAATAAAATTTCCTGCAGATCCAGAATCCAAGAAGGCCACAGCTGAGAAGGAGGAGTTAGAAGAAGAAATACGCACAGGCACAGTAAGACGTGGAGAAGCAGAGTTCAAACCTAGAGCTGTCTCCCCTTTGTGCGGAATCGGAGTGCGTCTTTCCTGACGTGGAGGACGGATAGGACAATCCTTCAAGAAGTGTTCGGTACTGGCACAGTACAGGCATAGGTTCTCAATGCGGCGGCGTGTCCTCTCTTGAGGTGTCAGGCGAGACCGGTCTACTTGCATAGCCTCCACAGCGGAAGGCACAGGAACAGATTGCAGCGGACCAGAGAAGAGAGGAGCCGGGGAGAGAAACCGCCTAGTGCGAACAAAGTCCATATCCTGACGGAGCTCCTGGCGTCTTTCGGAAAAACGCATGTCAATGCGGGTGGCCAAATGAATAAGTTCATGCAGGTTGGCAGGGATTTCTTGTGCGGCCAGCACATCTTTGATGTTACTGGATAGGCCTTTTTTGAAGGTCGCGCAGAGGGCCTCGTTATTCCAAGATAACTCGGAGGCGAGAGTACGAAATTGGATGGCGTACTCGCCTACTGAAGAATTACCCTGGACCAGGTTCAGCAGGGCTGTCTCGGCAGAAGAAGCTCGGGCTGGTTCCTCGAAGACTCTTCGTATCTCCGCGAAGAAAGAGTGTACGGAGGCAGTGACAGGATCATTGCGGTCCCAGAGCGGTGTGGCCCATGACAGGGCCTTCCCAGACAGGAGACTAACCACGAAAGCCACCTTTGACCGTTCAGTTGGAAATTGGTCCGACATAATCTCCAAATGCAGGGAACATTGCGAGAGAAAACCACGGCAAAGTCTAGAGTCCCCATCAAACTTGTCCGGCAAGGATAAACGGAGGCTGGATGCGGCCACTCGCTGCGGAGGAGGTGCAGGAACTGGCGGAGGAGATGGTTGCTGAAGCTGTGGTAGAAGCTGCTGTAGCATAACAGTCAGTTGAGACAGCTGATGGCCTTGTTCCGCTATCTGTTGCGACTGCTGGGCGACCACCGTGGTAAGGTCAGCGACAACTGGCAGCGGGACCTCAGCGGGATCCATGGCCGGATCTACTGTCAGGATTCGGCAGGCTGGAGGTGGATCCTCTGTGTCAGAGAGGGATTGGCGTGGACCGTGCCGGCGGACCGGTTCTAAGTTGCTACTGGTATTCACCAGAGCCCGCCGCAAAGTGGGATGGTCTTGCAGCGGCGGTAGCAACCAGGTCGTATCCACCGGCAACGGCTCAACCTCTCTGACTGCTGAGATAGGCGCGGTACAAGGGATTAGGCAAGAGCAAGGTCGGACGTAGCAGAAGGTCAGGGCAGGCAGCAAGGATCGTGGTCAGGGGCAATGGCAAGAGGTCTGGAACACTGGCTTGGGATACACAAGGAACGCTTTCACTGGCACAATGGCAACAAGATCCGGCAAGGAAGGGATGGGGAAGTGAGATTATATAGGGAAGTGCACAGGTGAACACACTAATTAGAACCAGGCGCCAATCAGTGGCGCACCGGCCCTTTAAATCGCAGAGAGCCGGCGCGCCTGTACCCTAGGGAGCGGGGCCGCGCGCCGGGACAGAGCAGACGGGGAACGAGTCTGGTAAGCTGGCAGGGATGCGGCTAGGGACATTATCGCAGCGCTCCCGGTCAGCGGGTCTGACCGGGGCGCTGCGAACAGGAGAACGCTGCGAGCGCTCCGGGGAGGAGCGGGGACCCGGAGCGCTCGGCGTAACAAATAATTAATAAAATGTTCTGCCCCCTCCCCCCAAAGAAAACATATATTACCCTTAAAATGTATGAATAAATAAATGAAATTTAAGACATAACCCAAACATTACAAAAACAAACCCTCCAAAAACCTGTCAATAGTCTGCGTCAACATCATCCTGGGATGATGGGAGGAGTAGTACACTGCACTAGTATAGAAATAAAAATCCCTATCATCTAAATCCCAATGTGTTCCATTTATTTTTATTTTTGTTCCTTTTTCTTATGCGGTTTCATAATCCCTGAAATAAGTAGTTCTGGCCCTAGAGCGATTTGATTGATTGCTATGGGCAACTGGGCAACTTTTCCTTTGGACAGGTTTTGATAAATCTCCCCCATTGAGTGTTCTGCAAGTTTCTGTTACAGCTGTATAGGGTCACTGATTCTAATAGCGACGCCTCTAATCTGCATGACATACTAAATAACAGTATTATTTCACTACCCCAGAAGACTCCCTATTGTCACATTATGCATCAATAACTCTGGGATGCTTTTACTTATGACTTTGTTTCCAGGATGTTTTTTTTGTGACATATTCTACTTTATTTTAGTGGTACATTTTCATTGATGCCTCCAGCTGTTACAGCACTACAACTCCCAGCATTTTTGGACAGTCAATGGCAGTCCGGCCATGCTGGGAGCTGTTGTTTTGCAACTGCTGGAGGCTACATTTAGGAAACAGTGCCGTACAAACTGTTATTCATTTTTATTGGGGGGGTCGGAAGGTAACGGTGTAAGTGTGTGTATATATATGTAGTGTTTTACTTCTTATTTTTGTGTTAGTGTAGTGTAGGTGTTTTTTCTGTACATACACACAGTCGGGTTTACAACAAGTTTCCTGATACAAGTTTGAGCCAAGGCAAATTTCCCGCAACTCAAACTCGTAGTGGGAAACTTACTGAAAACCCACTTGTGTGCTATAGCTGTTGCATAACTACAACTCCTAGCATGCTTGGACAGTCAAAGGGCATGCTCAGAGTTGTAGTTGTGCCACCTCACTCCTGCTGGCCAAGGGTGATTGGTGCTATCTCTGACACCACCAATCACACTTTTTTTTCCAGGCCACTGGGTCACTAGAGACCCGATTGGCCTGAAAATGTCATATGGAAGGTCACAGTGCAGAGACCACTGCACAATGGTCTCCAAACTGTGGCCCTCCAGATGTTGTAAAACTACAACTTTCAGCATGCCCAGAAAGCCAACCCCATGTTTCATGCTGTGAGTTTGAAAGGGGGCAGGCTCTCTGTGCCGAGTTTTTGGCAGAAAATTTGCACAGATGAAAATCCACCTCAAACCCTATTTTATAATGCAGATCTGTCACAAATATGCAGCAAAAACTGCATGCATTACTTGTGGATTTTGTTGCAGGTTCACCTTGGATTTCACCCTATACACAGAAAGTGGTGAAATCAGTCACAAAATGCACAACATAATGAGCGACCGTCCTGACTCATTCACATTTAACTAGAGTTCATTATTTTTCTCTAGGACACAGCATGGTGGCCGCAGCTACATCATAAGTATTTATAAAAATGTTTTTAAAGGGGTACTCCAGCCCTAATACATCTTATCCAAAGGATAGGGGATAAAATGTATGATCGCGGGGGTCCCACGGCTGGGGACCCCCGCAATCTGTAATTTCGCACCCACCTTTGTGAGCTCTCCGCAGTGCTGGAGGCTCCAAGTGCGTAGCATGACGGAGTCGAGATGCCACAAAACTCTGGCCCCGTGGTCGTCACGCTACCAACTCGGAGCCTGGGGCGCTGCGGAGAGCTCACAAAGGTGGGTGCGCAATGACAGATTGCGGGGGTCCCCAGCGGCGAGACCCCCGTGGTCATACATCTTATCCCCTAAGATGTATTAGGGCCGGAGTACCCCTTTAACCCATTAAGGACCCAGCCCAAATATACCTTAAGGACCCGGCCATTTTTTGAAAATCTTACCACTGTCACTTCAAGCATTAATAACTCTGGGATGCTTTTACCTTTCATTCTGATTCCGAGATTGTTTTTCCGTGACATATTCTACTCTATGTCTGTGGTAAAATTTTGTCGATACTTGTTTCATTTCATGGTGAAAAATTCCCAAATTTGATGAAAAGATTGAAAATTTTGCATTTTTTTTTTAACTTTGAAGCTCTCTGCTTATAAAGAAAATGGATATTCCAAATAAATTATACATTGATTCACATACACAATGGGGGATATTTATCAAAGTTGTCTATGTCCCGCATCAATATAGACCAAACTACAGAGGGTTAGTCTGGTCTATTGTGCACCTAATTTATCAAATGGCATGCAGCTCTTGATAAATTCTGTGTACAGACTGCATGATCTATGCTTTAGTTTATATTTAAGCCTGCTCCAGCATGGTCTGACATTTCAGCGTACTTTCAGCCGTTGCGACTTGTCGCTGAAAAGTCGCTTTTGATAAATTCAGCACCAATGCATTTTTCAATGCATTTCAGTCTAAAATAGACTTGCATGCATCATGTTCTAAAAATCCTCTAGAGCAAAAGTCGCAGAAAAGTCGCACATATTTAGACTGCGACTTTCTGTGCGACAAATTTAGACAAGAAAAACCAGTCTTAATCCTTTGATAAATCTCCCCCAATATGTCTACTTTATGTTTGCATCATGAAGTTGACATGTTTTTACTTTTGGAAGACATCAGAGGGCTTCAAAGTTCAGCAGCAATTTTCCAATTTCTCACAAAATTTTCAAAATCGGAATTTTTCAGTGACCAGTTCAGTTTTGAAGTGGATTTGAAGGGCCTTCATATTAGAAATACCCCACAAATGACCCAATTATAAAAACTGCACCCCTCAAAGTATCCAAAATGACATTCAGTAAGTGTGTTAACCCTTTAAGTGTTTCACAGGAATAGCAGCAAACTGAAGGAGAAAATTCAAAATCTTCATTTTTTTACACTCGCATGTTCTTGTAGACCCAGTTTTTGAATTTTTACAAGTGGTAATAGGAGAAAAAGCCCCGCAAAATTTGTAACCCAATTTCTCTTGAGTAAGGAAATACCTCATATGTGTATGTCAAGTGTTCGGCGGGCGCAGTAGAGGGCTCAGAAGGGAAGGAGCAACAATGGGATTTTGGAGAGTGAATTTTGCTGAAATGGTTTTTGGGGGGCATGTCACATTTAGAAAGCCCCTATGGTGCCAGAACAACAGAAAACCCCACATGGCATACCATTTTAGAAACTACTCCCCTCAAGGCACGTAACAAGGGGTCCAGTTAGCCTTAACACCCCACAGGTGTTTGACAACTTTCCGTTAAAATCGGATGCGTAAATGGAAAAAATAATTCACTAAAGTGCATTTTTTCCCCAAATTTACCATTTTTACAAAGGGTAATAGAAGAAAATGCCCCCCAAAATTTGTAACCCCATCTCTTCTGAGTATGGAAATACCCCATGTTAGGACGTAAAATGCTCAGGTTAGGACCTAAAATGCTCAGAAGAGGAGTCACATTTGGCTTTTTGAAAGCAAATTTTGCTGAAATGGTTTTTGGGGGGCATGTCGCATTTAGGAAGCCCCTGTGGTGCCAGAACAGCAAAAAATACCCACATGGCATACCATTTTGGAAACTACACCCCTTAAGGAACGTAACAAGCGGTACAGTGAGCCTTTACTACCCACAGGTGTTTGACGACTTTTTGTTAAAGTTGGATATGTAAATTTTTTTTTTTTACAAAAATGCTGTTTTCCCCCCAAAATTTTACATTTTTACAAGGGGTAATAGGAGAAAATAACCCCCAAAATTTGTAACCCCATTTCTTCTGAGTATGGAAATAACCCATGTGTGGACGTCAAGTGCTCTGCTGGCGAACTACAATGCTCAGAAGAGGAGGAGCGCCATTGAGTTTTTGGGAAGAGAATTTGTTTGGAATGGTAGTCAGGGGCCATGTGCGTTTACAAAGCCCCCCGTGGTGCCAAAACAGTGGACCCCCCCCACATGTGACCCCATTTTGGAAACTACACCCCTCACAGAATTTAATAAGGGGTGCAGTGAGTATTTACATCCCACTGGCGTTTGACAGATCTTTGGAACAGTGGGCTGTGCAAATGAAACACTACATTTTTCATTTTCACGGACCACTGTTCCAAAAATGTGTCAGACACCTGTGGGGCATAAATGCTCACTGTACCCCTTATTACATTACATGAGGGGTGAAGTTTCCAAAATGGGGTCACATGTGGGGGGGGGTCCATTGTTCTGGCACTATGTGGGCTTTGTAAACACACGTCGCCTTCAATTCAGGACAAATTTTCTCTTCAAAATCCCAATGGCACTCCTTCTGTTCTGAGCATTGTAGTGTGCCAGCAGAGCACTTTACATTCACATATGGGGTATGTTCTTACTCAGAAGAATTGTGGTTACAAATTTTAGGGGGATTTTTTCCTATTTTCCCCTGTGAAAATGAAAAATTTAGGGTAACACCAGCATTTTAGGTACATTTTTTTTTTCATTTTCCCATCCAAATTTAATGAAAAATTGTCAAACACCTGTGGGGTGTTAAGGCTCACTATACCCCTTGTCATGTTCTGTGAGGGGTGTAGTTTCCAAAATGGGGTCACATGTGGGTATTTATTTTTTTGCGTTTATGTCAGAACCACTGTAAAATCAGCCACCCCTGTGCAAATCACCAATTTAGGCCTCAAATGTACAAATGAGCGTTCTCACTCCTGAGCCTTGTTGTGCGTCCGCAGAGCATTTTACGGCCACATATGGGGTATTTCCGTACTCAGGAGAAATTGCGTTACAAATTTTGAGGGTCTTTTTTCCTTTTACCGCTTGTGAAAATAAAAAGTATGGGGCAACACCAGCATGTTAGTCTAAAATTTTTATTTTTTTACACTAACAGGCTGGTGTAGCCCCCAACTTTTCCTTTTCATAAGGGGTAAAAGGAGTACAGAAATACCCCATATGTGGCCCTTATCTGTTTCCTTGAAATACAACAGGGCTCCAAAGTGAGAGAGCGCCATGCACATTTGAGGACTAAATTACGGATTGCATAGGGGTGGACATAGGGGTATTCTACGCCAGTGATTAACAAACAGGGTGCCTCCAGCTGTTGCTAAATTCCCAGCATGCCTGGACAGTCAGTGGCTGTCCAGAAATGCTGGGAGTTGTTGTTTTGCAACAGCTGGAGGCTCCATTTTGGAAACACTGCTGTACAAGACTTTTTTCATTTTTATTGGGGGGGGGGGGGGACAGTGTAAGGGAGTGTTTATGTAGTGTTTTACCCTTTATTAGGTGTTAGTGTAGTGTTTTTAGGGTACATTCGCACTGACTGGTTACGGTGAGTTTCCCGCTAGGAGTTTGCGGTGCGGCGAAAAATTTGCCGCAGCCCAAACTTGAAGCAGGAAATTTACTGTAAACCTGTCCGTGTGAATGTACCCTGTACATTCACATGGGGGGGGGGGGGGGGCAAACCTCCAGCTGTTTCAAAACTACAACCCCCAGCATTACTGACAGACCGTGTAGCATGCTGGGAGTTGTACTTTTGGAACAGCTGGAGGCACACTGGTTGGAAAACCTTCAGTTAGGTTCTGTTACCTAACTCAGTATTTTCCAACCCATATGCCTCCAGCTGTTGCAAAACTACAACTCCCAGCATGTACTGATCACCGAAGGGCATGCTGGGAGATGTAGTTATGCAACAGTTGGAGGTATGCAACTACAACTCCCAGCATGCTGAGACAGCTGCTTGCTGTCTGGGCATGCTGGGATTTGCAGTTTTGCAACATCTGGAGGGCTACAGTTTATAGACCACTGCACAGTGATCTACAAACTGTGGACCTCCAGGTGTTGGAAAACTACAACTCCCAGCATGCCCAGACAGCAAACAGCTGTTTGGGCATGCTAGGAGTTGTAGTTTTGCAAGATCTGCAGGGATGCAGTTTAGAGACCACTGTGTAGTGGTCTCAAACTGTAGCCCTCCAGCTGTTGCAAAACTACATATTCCAGCATGCCCAAACAGCTGTCTGGGCATGCTGGGAGTTGTAGTTTTGCAACATCTGGAGGGCTAGAGCTTAGAGACCACTATACAGTGGTCTCAGACTGTAGCCCTCCAGATCAACTTACCGGCTTCCATAGGATCCAGGGAGCTGTCCTCTTCGGCCGCACGACATCGCCGCCCGCCGATCACGGTCACCCGCTGCCTCCGGATGGGTAAGTGGACTTTGGCGTTCGGTCCCCTTCGTTTCCCCGTTCTACCCCGCCTATTGTGGGTGGGCAGGATGGGGAAAACGAAAGTTAACCCCCCCCCCCCCCGCCCCCGATCTGCTATTGGTCGCTTCTGACGACCAATAGCAGGGATAGGAGGGGTGGCACCCCTGCCACCTCACTCCTATCCCTTCAGGGGAATCGTAGGTGTCTTAGACAACCGCGATCCCCCTTATATTCTGGGTCACCGGGTCACCATAGACCCGTATGACCCGGAATAGGCGCAAAACGCAAGTCTAAATTCACTTGTGATTTGCGCCAATCGCTGAGATGGGGGGGGGGGGGGGGGTTTGATGACCCCTTGGGCATTTGCACGGGGTTCCTGCTGATTAATATCAGCAGTCACCCCGATCCGGCCCCCGCCCAGCGCGCGGCGGGGACCGAAATTCCCATGGGCGTATGGATATGTCCTGGGTCTTTAAGTACCAGAAAGCCAGGGTGTATCCCTACGCCCTATGTCCTTAAGGGGTTAATGCTGCCCCCCAAAGTTCCTGGTTGAAAATATATCCCTGAGTGTCAGAAATGTGACAGACCCTATTAAACTCTTCCCATTTCATTGCTTTCCTTTTCTTATTTTTCTTCCTCCCCGGCTTCTAAGATAACTTTTTTTTTTTCCACCAACAGAGTCATATAATGGGGATTTTTTTTTTTATAGCACAACATTCTTTAATATTTTGTCTGGTAAAATGTTAGATATCACAATAGAAGCCTAATAGATCCCATTAAAAAAAACACTATGAAATTATATTACACAAAGAGTTGGGGTGTGTGATTACTGTATGGGTACATTAAGTCTATGGGGGAGAATCATCAAAACCTGTGTAGAGGAAGAGGGGAGCAGTTGCCCATAGCAACCAATCAGATTGCTTCTTTCAGTTTTCAGAGGCCTTTTTCAAAATGAAAGAAGCAATCTTATTGGTTGCTATGGGCAACTGGTCAACATTTCCTCTGCACTGGTTTTGATAAGTCTCCACCTATATGTATAGTTTTCCATACATAGAAAGGGAAAAGCACCTAAATGTCTAAAACACATTGATATGTTCAGTGTATGTAACCTACTAAAGGGGATGACAGGGAAGTAATATAAGAGATCTCTGACCTTTGACATGACCTCCTGTTATAACCTAAAACAAGAATTTAGGCTGAAATTATTTATATTTTACTTTTATAATGCTGGATTTCATGTATGACTATTAATACTGAAACATAAAAAGAAATGCATACATTGAATTTTCTTTAACAGGATTGTCCCACAGAGGAAATTTGGTAATCAGATGTGTGCCCCATACATCTATGTAAAGGGGTCCAAAAAAGCTTATATCCCTGTACAGTTCTCCCTCATGGAGCTGTCTCTGAGCTGTAACCCTCCTGTTGCCAGGCAACAGAGCACAGGCTTTCCCACAATCCCCCTTGCTTATAAGCACAGTGGAGACAAACTGCCATTACCTTCAGGAGACTGCAGTTGAACTGACCATGTGCTAGGGTGCACTGTGTCTATGACATTCATGGGTGGTTCTTGCCTTCCTTAGTTTGTAGTGCTACAATTAAAATTGTCAGTACCCTGAAATAAAACCCTCACAGACCCAACTACGCTAAGGAATACATGAGAGTTTGCTCATGGTTATTAAAAAGAGGAAGTGCATACAAACAGGAGGAGATGAGGACGAGGACAAGATGACACAGGAGAGTTAAAAATAAATCCTTCATATTCATCAGAATCGATCTGAGTTCTAGATTTGCAAATGAAGACTAGATCTATTAAATATAATGGCCCTCATTTACTTAGAAAATCGGGTTGTAAGTCTATCTTGCTTTCTTACCCGACTGCATTTTTCCCCTGGTATTTATTATTATGTCGCATCCTGTTTGTCGCACTTGGTTTTGTAGGTTTTGGTTTCCAACTCCTCTGAGTTGTCGAGAAAAAATCCATAACAATTCAACAAATTCGGGTTGGAAACCTTTCTAAATACGTGGGAAAGCTCAGAAATGTCGGGTTATGCCCCTTTTTCGGGTTTGGGAGAATTCACATCGAGTCCGTTGGGAAAAAATGTCGCATTGTGTCGCAGACTGGCGCACGATGTCTGCGACATGGCACAGACAAAGATGCGCCAAAAAAAACCGACAAGAGAAGTCGGGTTTAGAATAGTAAATGATGGCCAATGGGGGAGATTTATCAAAACCTGTGAGAGGAAAAGTTAACCAGTTGCCCATAGCAACCAATCAGATTGCTTCTTTTATTTTTCACAGGCCTTGTTAAAAATGCTAGTGTTGCCCCATACTTTTTCACAAGAAGTAAAAGGAAAAAAAGAGCCCCAAAATTTGTGACACAATTTCTTCTGAGTACAAAGATACCCACTGAACATAACAAGGGGTATAGTGAACCATAACACCCCACAGGTGTTTGAAGAATTTTCGTTAAAGTTGGACGTGAAAATGAAAAATTAGCATTTTTTTCACGAAAATGCTGGTGTTATCCCAAATTTTTCATTTTCACACGGGGTAATAGGATAAATTTGTAACCCCATTTCTTCTGAGTATGGAAATGCCCCATATGTGGGCGTCCACACATGGGGTATTTCCATACTCAGAAGAAATGGGGTTATACATTTTGGGGGTCATTTTCTCCTATTACCCCTTGTGAAAATGTAAAATTTTGGGGGAAAAACAGCATTTTTGTAAAAAAATTTTTTTTTTTTCATTTACACATCCAACTTTAACAAAAAGTCGTCAAACACCTGTGGGTAGTTAAGGCTCACTGTACCCCTTGTTACGTTCCTTAAGGGGTGTAGTTTCCAAAATGATATGCCATGTGGGTATTTTTTTTGCTGTTCTGGCACCACAGGGGCTTTCTAAATGCAACATGCCCCCCAAAAACCATTTCAGCAAAATTTGCTTTCAAAAAGCCAAATGTGACTCCTTCTCTTCTGAGCATTGTAGTTCGCCCACAGAGCATTTTACTTCCTAACATGGGGTATTTCCATACTCAGAAGAGATGGGGTTACAAATTTTGAGGGGCATTTTCTCCCATTACCCTTTGTAAAAATGGTAAATTTGGGGGAAAAATGCACTTTAGTGAATTTTTTTTCCATTTACACATCCGATTTTAACGAAAAGTTGTCAAACAGAGTTATTCATGCTTGAAGTGACAGTGGTCAGATGTTCAAAAAATGGCCTGGTCCTTAAGGTATATTTGGGCAGGGTCCTTAATGGGTTAAAGGGGTACTCCGGCCCTAATACATCTTAGGGGATAAGATGTATGACCACGGGGGTCTCGCCGCTGGGGACTCCCGCAATCTGTCATTGCGCACCCACCTCTGAGGCTCCGAGTGGGTAGCGTGACGACCACCAGGTCGGAGTTTTGTGGCATCTCGACTCTGCCCCCATGTGACATCACACTCCGCCACCTCAATCCTGGTCTATGGAAGATGGCCGTTACGCTTCCTCCCATAGACTTGCATTGAGGGGGTGGGGCGTGACATTACAAGGGGGCGGAGTCGTTACATCACACTACACACTTGGAGCCTCCAGCACTGTGAAGAGCTCACAAAGGTGGGTGCGCAATTACAGATTGCAGGGGTCCCCAGCGGTGGGACCCAGCGATCATACATCTTATCCCCAATCCTTTGGATAAGATGTATTAGGGCTGGAGTACCCCTTTAAAAAAAAATTATTATAAATACTTATGATGTAGCTGTGGCCACCATGCTGTGTCCTAGAGAAAAATAATGAACTTTAGTTAAATTTGAATGAGTCAGAACGGTCGCTCATTATGTTGTGCATTTTGTGACTGATTTCACCACTTTCTGTGTATAGGGTGAAATCCAAGGTGAATCTGCAACAAAATTCACAAGTAATGCATGCAGTTTTTGCTGCATATTTGTGACAGATCTGCATTATAAAATAGGGTTTGTGGTGGATTTTCATCTGTGCAAATTTTCTGCCAAAAACTCGGCACAGAGAGCCTGCCCCCTTTCAAACTCACAGCAGGAAACATGGGGTTGGCTTTCTGGGCATGCTGAAAGTTGTAGTTTTGCAACATCTGGAGGGCCACAGTTTGGAGACCATTGTGCAGTGGTCTCTGTACTGTGACCTTCCATATGACATTTTCAGGCCTATCGGGTCTCTAGTGACCAAGTGGCCTGGAAAAAAAGTGTGATTGGTGGTGTCAGAGATAGCCCCAATAACCCTTGGCCAGCAGGAGTGAGGTGGCACAACTACAACTCTGAGCATGCCCTTTGACTGTCCTTGCATGCTAGGAGTTGTAGTTATGCAACAGCTATAGCACACAAGTGGGTTTTCAGTAAGTTTCCCACTACGAGTTTGAGTTGCAGGAAATTTGCCTTGGCTCAAACTTGTATCAGGAAACTTGCTGTAAACCCGACTGTGTGTATGTACAGAAAAAACACCTACACTACACTAACACAAAAATAAGAAGTAAAACACTACATATATACACACACTTACACCGTTACCTTCCGCCCGCCCCCCCTCCCAATAATTGTTATCGGCGTTTGTTATCGGCGTTTGATTGCTCAAGCCTGGATTTCAGTCTTGGAGCAATCATTCGCCGATCAGAAGGGCAGGAGGCAGGTAAGGCATTCTCCTGTTGCATTCTAGCTGATCGGGACATCCCGATTTTTCCGCGATGGTACCGATCAGCCGACTGAGCTGCCGGGAAGATTTTACTTTCACTTTAGATGCGGCGATCAACTTTGATTGCCACGCCTAAAGAATTAATGTCGGACATAAGCCCGATCGGCGATGGCCGGCATTAGCCAGGGGTCCTGGTTTCTTATAGCAACCGGGACCCACCTGGTATGATGCACGCTCACCTGCTTAGCGGCCGTCATAACTCAGGAGACGCTTAGTGACATTCATAAATGCGGTTAATATAAATATTAATTACCTGTTTCATGGTTCCTTTCTTGCAGCTAATCTCAGGGATTATTAAACAGTAAAAAAAAAAAAAAAAGAAACAAGAAAAATTGTAACATAATACACATTGGTTCTCTTTTTTTTATAGGGAATTCTAAGGATAGGAAATTATTGAAATTTGAAAACATTCTAAATAATAAAAATACATACATTTCCCAAACATAAAAATATATTTATTTTTAATTTACCGTGTTTTTCGCCGTATAAGACGCACTTTTTCTTCCCCAAAACTGGGGGGGAAAAGTCGGTGCGTCTTATACGGCGAATACACCCCTATTGCGGCGGTCCCTGCAGCTAATACAGGACATCGCCGATCACGGTGAGGCCCTGTATTAACCCTTCAGACGCGGCGATCAAAGTTGACTGCCGCGTCTGAAGGGAAAGTGACACTAACCCGGTTTATAGACCACTGCACAGTGATCTACAAACTGTGGACCTCCAGATGTTGCAAAACTACAACTCCCAGCATGCCCAGACAGCAAACAGCTGTTTGGGCATGCCAGAAGTTGTAGTTTTGCAAGATCTGGAGGGATGCAGTTTAGAGACCACTGTGTAGTGGTCTCAAACTGTAGCACTCCAGCTGTTGCAAAACTACATATTCCAGCATGCCCAAACAGCTGTCTGGGCATGCTGGGAGTTGTAGTTTTGCAACATCTGGAGGGCTAGAGCTTAGAGACCACTATACAGTGGTCTCAGACTTTAGCCCTCCAGATCAACTTACCGGCTTCCGTAGGATCCAGGGAGCTGTCCTCTTCTGCCGCACGACATCGCCGCCCGCCGATCACGGTCGCCCGCTGCCTCCGGATAGGTAAGTGGACTTCGGCGTTCGGTCCCCTTCGTTTCCCCGTTCTGCCCCGCCTATTGTGGGTGGGCAGGATGGGGAAAACGAAAGTTAACACCCCCCCCCCCGCCCCCGATCTGCTATTGGTCGCTTCTGATGACCAATAGCAGGGATAGGAGGGGTGGCACCCCTGCCACCTCACTCCTATCCCTTCAGGGGGATCGTAGGTGTCTTAGACAACTGCGATCCCCCTTATATCCCGGGTCACCGGGTCACCAGACCCGTATGACCAGGAATAGGCGCAAATCGCAAGTCTGAATTCACTTGCAATTTGCGCGGATCGCTGAAATGGGTGGGTCTGATAACCCCCCATGGGCATTTGCACGGGGTTCCTGCTGATTGATATTCGCAATCACCCCGATCCGGCCCCCGCCCAGCGCGTGGCGGGGACCGAAATTCCCATGGGCGTATGGATATGTCCTGGGTCTTTAAGTACCAGAAAGCCAGGGCGTATCCATACGCCCTAGGTCCTTAAGGGGTTAATGCTGCCCCCCAAAGTTCCTGGTTGAAAATATATCCCTGAGTGTCAGAAATGTGACAGACCCTATTAAACACTTCCCATTTCATTGCTTTCCTTTTCTTATTTTTCTTCCTCCCCGGCTTCTAAGATAACTTTTAATTTTTCCACCAACAGAGTCATATAATGGGGATTTTTTTTTTTATAGCACAACATTCTTTAATATTTTGTCTGGTAAAATGTTAGATATCACAATAGAAGCCTAATAGATCCCATTAAAAATAACACTATGAAATTATACAGTGGCCTTACCGGCTTTCTTTGTTTCCCTTATGACATCACACATGTGACATCATCAAGTGTTTGGAGCTACCTTGACCAGCCACTAGTACAGTTCAGGCCTTAGCTATCAGAAGGAGCACACACAAAGAGCAGAAGATGAGGAAGAGGACAAGATGACCAAGGAGAGGTACATTAATCCTAAATATTGATCAGAATACATCTAGAGATCTAGACTTGCAAATGATGACTAGATCTATTACATATAATGTGTCAAAATAATAGTGTTAATTGTAATAAAAATAATCATTTAACTATACACTTTGCTGATGTTCACAAATGACCAAGTATATACTATTTATACTGAATTCTATTACACAAAGAGTTGGGGGTGTAATTACTGTATGGGTACATTAAGTCTATGGGGGAGAATCATCAAAACCTGTGTAGAGGAAGAGTGGAGCAGTTGCCCATAGCAACCAATCAGATCGCTTCTTTCAGTTTTCAGAGGCCTTTTTCAAAATGAAAGAAGCAATCTTATTGGTTGCTATGGGCAACTGGTCAACATTTCCTCTGCACTGGTTTTGATAAGTCTCCACCTATATGTATAGTTTTCCATACATAGAAAGGGAAAAGCACCTACATGTCTAACACACATTGATTTGTTCAGTGTATGTGACCTACTAAAGGGGATGACAGGGAAGTAATATAAGAGATCTCTGACCTTTGACATGACCTCCTGTTATAACCTAAAACAAGAATTTAGGCTGAAATAATGTATATTTTACTTTTAATATGCTGGATTTCATGTATGACTATTAATACTGAATCATAAAAAGAAATGCATACATTGAATTTTCTTTAACAGGATTGTCCCACAGAGGACATTTGGTAATATCAGATGTGTGTCCCATACATCTATGTAAAGGGGTACAAAAATAACTTATATCCCTATACAGTTCTCCCTCATGGAGCTGTCTCTGAGCTGTAACCCTCCTGTTGCCAGGCAACAGAGCACACGCTTTCCCACAATCCCCCTTGCTTATAAGTACAGTGGAGACAAACTGCCATTACCTTCAGGAGACTGCAGTTGAACTGAGCATGTGTTAGGGTCAGGGCCGGATTAAGAGGATCATGGGCCTGGTGCTGAAGATTTTGATGGGCCTTTTTATCGAAATATATAAAATGAAAAAGCAACACAAAGCAATTTTGTTTAACACAAATAAAGCGCATCCGTCACGTTATGCACAATAAATTACCAGGATAGATGAATATGCTGGTTGCTGAGTTGCCCACAGCAACCAATCAGATCGCTTCTTTTATCTGATGTTACTAGGAGGATGTTAGGAGGACTGCACTTTTCTCTGCTGTAACACACACAGGCTCTGCGTCCTATGATCCTTCTGCAGTGTAATATAATGAAGTGACTTGCCGCAATATGGCTGCGATTATATAGGGCTGTGACATCACAGGGGTGACTGGCTACATCCTGCATGTGATTCAGGTTCATCATGTCTACCTCCCTTCCCGCCTTCCCAGCATTCCTTGCCCCATATACTGACATGTGGATCTGCCATTTTAGATGCCCTGGAGCCTGCACCGCAGTAAATAGAGTTTAATGAAGCGATTTGTGCGATAGAATCGCAGCGATATTCACATTCGTTGTGAATCGTATATTTTCTGAAATTCGTAATGAATTCGGGTTTGTCAGCTCCGATTCGCTCATCTCTAGACATAACTCTTCTTTTTCTACCTACAGACTCATATAAGGGCTTGTTTTTTTGCGTCACCAATTATACTTTGCAATGACAAACAAACAAATATTTGTGGGACAAACTTGAATAAAAATGCAATTTTGGGGTCTTTCTACACAGTGCACTTTTTGCAAACAGTCCCACATTGGGGGAGATTTATCAAAACCTGTGAGGAAGAGTGGTGCAGTTGCCCATAGCAACCAATCAGATCGCATTTTTCAGAGGCTTTTTAAAAAATGAAAGAAGCGATCTGATTTGTTGCTATGGGCACCTGCACCACTACTCTACACAGGTTTTGATAAGTCTCTCCCATTAGCTTTATTTTGTAGGTCCATACGATTACAACAATACCCAAATTGGGCCATTGACCATGCAGATTACTCAACATTATAAGCAGCGATATCACTTTTTTTGGGGGGGGGGATAAAAAATGTTTCTTTGAAAAATTAGAAAAGGGAGGTCATTCAACTTTTATTAGAGAAAGGGTTAATTAAATTTTATTATTACTTTTTTTTCGCAGGAAGGGGTCAAGCACACCTGTCTATAACTTCTAGGCCAATCTGTCTATAATAGCTGTGCTATTATAAGTAGATATGCCATTCAGGAGCATAAAAAAGCTAGGTGAGAACTTATCACCTAGATTTTCTGTGCTCCGGAATGCCATTGCTGCTTATAGCCTATAAGGATAACCTACTATTAATTATAGGCAAATCTGTCTATATTAGCTTAAAATATAAGCAGAAATGGCACTAAGGAGCACAGAAAAGCTGGATGACAATTTCTCGCTTAGATTTTTCATGCTTCTGAATGGCATATCTGCTTATAATAGCTCAGTTATTATAGGATTTACCTATAGCCTTTAGTCAAATCTGTCTAAAATAGCTGAGCTATTATAAGCAGATATGCCATTCAGGAGAATGAAAAAGCTAGGTGAGAAATTGTCACCTAGCTTTTCTGGGCTCCTGAATGGCATATCTGCTTACCATAGAATAGACAGATATGACAGAAAGGTTATAGGTAAATCTATCAATAATAGCTGAGCTATGATAAGCACCATTGCCATTCAGGTACACAGAAAAGCTAGGTGACAATTTCTCACCTAGTTTTCCATGCTCCTGAATGGCATGTCTGCCTATAAAAACTGAGCTTTTATAGGCAGGCTTGCCATTCAGGAGCATGGAAAAGCTAGGTGAGAAATTGTCACCTAGCTTTTCTATGTACCTGAATTGCAAGTCAGTTCATGACTGGTGGTGGTACCTTTTTGGGGGACTTCAGAAGCAGAGAACAAGGACCGCCGGTGGGACCTCAGCCGCTGTCACACAGTAACATTTTTTGACGGATGTGGGCCAGGCAGGAAAGCAGCACACACCATCCTCTTTCTGACAGGGGGGAGGAGAGTCCTACAATACCGTGACGTGAGTCACGCTGGTCAGGAGGTTACCCAGCCCATGTGACCACCCAGGCAGGGGCCGACTGACAACACTCAGGGCCCTCGGACCAAATAAAGCAAGGGCCCCCTGTGAAGCTCCACCCATGGCCACATCTCTGCCGAAATATATACCATCACACAATAATACCAGTATACAAGGAGGAAATATATAAATCACACAAGAATACCAGTATACAAGGAGGAAATATATACATCACACAATAATACCAGTATACAAGGAGGAAATATATACCACCACACAAGAATACCAGTATACAAGGAGGAAATATATACCACCACACAAGAATACCAGTATACAAGGAGGAAATATATAAA